>NC_092339.1:336805000-337105000 GCF_046630445.1 Rutidosis leptorrhynchoides | reverse complement strand
AAAGGATTCTCAGATGGCTTGAAAGTTCTAGAAGTAGAATCATGACAAGAAAACAAGTTCAAGTAAGTTTATCACTCGAATTAAGATTGTTATAATTATAGAAATTAAATCAAAGTTTGAATATGACTATTACCTTGAATTAGAAATAGATCCTACTGTAAATAAGAAAGATTTCTTGAGGTTAGATGATCACTAAGAATGGATTTGCAAGATTGGAAGTAAACTAGCAAACTTGGAAGTGTTGTTAATGTGTTCTTGAGTAGTTGTTTTGTAACTTGGTTTATATAGGGATTTATGAGCTAGATTGATGTAATTTTTGATGAAGATGATGAAGAACACTTAGAACAATTGAAGAACACTTGAGAGAGATTAGTTTGATGCATAAAAATTAGAAAATGAAAGTGTTGGTGATGAGCTAGTTCACGTGAATCTTCATGGCCATATAAGGTCACATTAGTTTGTAATTTTGTGTAATCATTCATGCTAGATGTTAAATGATGTTTCCCACATGTGTTGGTGACTCACAAGGGCTGCTAAGAGCTAATCATTGAAGTGTATATACCAATAGTAAATACATCTAGAAGCTGTGTATTGTACGAGTACGAATACGGGTGCATATGAGTAGAATTGTTGATGAAAACGAATGAGGATGTAATTGTAAGCATTTTGTATAAGTAGAAGTACTTTTATATGTGTCTTGAAGTCTTTCAAAAGTGTATGAATATATTTTAAAACACTACATGTATATACATTTTAACTGAGTCGTTAAGTCACTGTTAGTCATTATATGTAAGTGTTGTTTTGAAACCTTTAAGTTAACGATCTCATTTAATGTTGTTAATCCATTATTTATTATATCTAATGAGATGTTAAATTATCATATTATCATGATAACATGGTGTATGAATATATTTTAATACAATATATATATATATATATATATATATATATATATATATATATATATATATATATATATATATATATATATATATATATATATATATATATATATATATATATATATATATATTAAAACGTCGTTACAACAATAATCGTTACATATATAACTCGTTTTGAAACTCTTAAGTTAGTAGTCTTGTTTTACATACGTATTTCATTGTTAATACACTTAATGATATATTTAATTATCATTTTATCATGTTAAACATAGTGTGTAAATATCTTAATATGATTCATATGTATTTCGTAAGACGTTGTTATAACGATAATCGTTATATATATCGTTTCGAGTTTCTTAATTCAATAGTCTCATTTTTATGTATATAACTCATTGTTAATATACTTTGTGTGATACATACTTATTATAATCTCATGTTAACTATATATATATATATATATATATATCCATATATATATATATATATATATATATATATATATATATATATATATATATATATATATATATATATATATATATCATCATGTAGTTGTTACAAGTTTTAAACGTTCGTGAATCGTCGGTCAACTTGGGTGGTCAATTGTCTTCATGAAACTCATTTCAAATAATCAAGTCTTAACAAGTTTGATTGCTTAACATGTTGGAAAAATTTAATCATATAAATATCAAATTCATTTAATATATAAACATGGAAAAGTTCGGGTAACTACAGTACCTACCCGTTAAATAATTTTCGTACTGAAATTTTAAGCAACTGAAGGTGTTGACGCATCTTCTGGAAATAGGTGGTGAACTCGGGTCCTCTTCGAGCATTCCATCGAACCTTGACGATCGGTATCTTATTTTACTTGAGTCTTTTAACCTCACGATCCATTATCTTGACGAGTTCTTCAACGAATTGTAGTTTTTCGTTGATTTTAATTTCGTCTAAAGGAATAGTGAGATCTTCTTTGGCTAAGCATTTCTTCAAATTTGAGATGTGGAAGGTATTATGTACATTGGCGAGTACATTGGCGAGTTGTTGAGGTAATTCAAGTCGGTTAGCTACTGGTCTGACACGATCTAAAATCTTGAATGGTCCAATGTATCTTGGATTTAGTTTCCCCCATTTACCAAATCGAACAACGCCTTTCCAAGGTAAAACCTTAAGCATGACCATCTCTCCAATTTCAAATTTTATATCTTTCCTTTTAAGGTCCGCGTAGCTCTTTTATCGACTCTGTGCGGTTTACAACCGTTGTTGAATTTGGATGATTTTCTTGATAGTTTCTTGGATTATCTCTGGACCCGTAATCTGTCTATCCCCCACTTCACTCCAACAAATCGGAGACCTGCACTTTCTACCATAAAGTGCTTCGAATGGTGTCATTTTGATACTCGAGTGGTAACTGTTGTTGTAGGAAAATTCTGCTAACGGTAGATGTCGATCCCAACTATTTCCAAAATCAATAACACATACTCGTAGCATGTCTTCAAGCATCTATATCGTCCTTTCGCTCTGCCCATCGATTTGTGGATGATAGGCAGTACTCATGTCTAGACGAGTTCCCAATGCTTGCTGTAATGTCTGCCAAAACTTTGAAACAAATCTGCCATCTCTATCAGAGATAATAGAGATTGGTATTCCATGTCTGGAGACGACTTCCTTCAAGTATAATTGCGCCAATTTTTCCATTTTATCATCTTCTCTCATTGGCAGAAAGTGTGCTGACTTGGTGAGACGATCGACTATCATAACCACTTGCAGTCCTTGGCATTTTAGTAATGAAATCTATGGTAATGTTTTACCATTTCCATTCCTGGATTTCAGGTTGTTGAAGTAGACCTGATGGTTTTTAATGTTCAGCTTTGACCTTAGAACACGTCAAACATTCTCCTACGTATTTAGCAATATCGACTTTCATACTCGGCCACCAAAAGTGTTTCTTGAGATCTTTGTACATCTTCCCCGCTCCGGGATGTATTGAGTATCTGGTTTTATGTGCTTCCTTAAATACCATTTCTCTCATATCTCTAAACTTTGGTACCTAAATTCTTTCAGCCCTATACCGGGTTCCATCTTCCCGAATATTAAGGTGTTTCTCCGATCCTTTAGGTATCTCATCCTTCAAATTTCCCTCTTTTAAAACTCCCTGTTGCGCCTCCTTTATTTGAGTAGTAAGGTTAGTATGAATAATTATATTCATGGCTTTTACTCGTATAGGTTCTCTATCCTTTCTGCTCAAGGCGTCGGCTACCACATTTGCCTTTCCCGGGTGGTAATGAATCTCAAAGTCGTAATCATTCAACAATTCAATCCACCTACGCTGCCTCATATTCAATTGTTTCTGATCAAATATATGTTGGAGACTCTTGTGATCAGTGTATATAATACTTTTGACCCCATATAAGTAGTGCCTCCAATTCTTTAATGCAAAAACAACAACGCCTAATTCCAAATCGTGAGTCGTATAATTTTGCTCGTGAATCTTCAATTGTCTGGACGCATAAGCAATTACTTTTGTTCGTTGCATTAATACACAACCGAGACCTTTCTTTGATGCGTCACAATAAATCAGAAAATCATCATTCCCTTCAGGCAATGACAATATAGGTGCCGTAGTTAACTTTTTCTTCAACAATTGAAACGCTTTCTCCTGCTCATCCTTCCATTCAAATTTTTTCCCTTTATGCGTGAATGCAGTCAAGGGTTTTGCTATTTTGGAAAAATCCTCGATGAATCTTCTGTAGTAACCAGCCAATCCTAAAAATTGACGTATATGCTTCGGAGTTTTCGGGGTTTCCCAGTATTCAACAGTTTCAATCTTTGACGGATCAACCTGAATACCTTCTTTGTTCACTACGTGTCCGAGGAATTGAACTTCTTCCAGCCAAAATGCACACTTTGAAAATTTAGCGTACAGTTTTTCTTTCCTCAGCAATTCTAGCACTTTTCTCAAATGTTCTTCGTGCTCTTGATCATTCTTTGAGCAAATAAGTATGTCATCGATGAAAACAATGACAAACTTGTCAAGATATGGTCCACACACTCAGTTTATGAGGTCTATGAACACAGCTGGTGCGTTAGTTAATCCAAATGGCATAACCATAAACTCATAATGACCGTAATGCGTCCTAAAAGCAGTCTTCAGAGTGTCATCCTCCTTCACCCGCATTTGATGATACTCGGAACGTAAATCGATCTTCGAATAAACCGACGAACCTTGTAGTTGATCAAATAAATCGTCGATTCTCGATAATGGATAACGGTTCTTGATGGTAAGTTTGTTCAACTCTCTGTAATCGATACATGACCTGAATGTACCATCCTTCTTTTTGAAAAACAAAACAGGAGCTCCCCATGGTGATGTTCTTGGTCGAATGAAACCACGCTCTAAAAGTTCTTGTAATTGGCTCTGTAATTCCTTCATTTCACTGGGTGCGAGTCTGTATGGAGCACGAGCTATTGGTGCAGCTCCTGGTACAAGATCTATTTGAAATTCAACGGATCGGTGTGGAGGTAATCCCGGTAATTCTTTCGGAAATACATCGGGAAATTCTTTTGCGACGGGAACATCATTGATGTTCTTTTCTTCGGGTTTGACTTCTTCGATGTGTGCTAGAATGGCATAGAAACTTTTTCTTATTAGTTTTTGTGCCTTCAATTACTAATAAGATTTAGCTTTGCGTTGCTCTTCTCTCCATAAAAGATTAAGGGTTTTCTCTTCTCGCGCATAATGCGTATCGCATTTTTGTAACAAACGATCTCTGCTTTCACCTCTTTCAACCAGTCCATGCCGATTATCACATCAAAACTTCCTAACTCTACTGGTATCAAATCAATCTTAAATGTTTCGCTAACCAGTTTAATTTCTTGATTCCGACATATATTATCTGCTGTAATTAATTTACCGTTTGCTAATTCGAGTAAAAATTTATTATCCAAAGGCGTCGCTAGGAAACTTAATTTAGCACAAAAATCTATACTCATATAGCTTCTATCCCCACCCGAATCAAATAAAACATAAGCAGATTTATCGTCAATAAGAAACGTACCCGTGACAAGCTCCGGGTCTTCCTGCGCTTCAACTGCATTAATGTTGAAGACTCTTCCTCGGTTTTGCCCATTATTATTCCCCTGGTTTGGACACAAATTTTTGTAATGGCCCTTCTTCCCGCATCCGAAACAAGTAACGTCGGGATAACTTGTTCCGGCATTATTTGTTCCCTTAGCCATTGATCCTTAGATTTCGCACTTCGTCACACCATGGCCCTTTCTATTGCACTTAGTACATGTTGTAGAGCAGAACCCATTCGGATGGTATCCTTCACACCTCTGGCATGGCTTTTGCCTTTTGTTATTATTGTTGAGATTGTTGTTGGGATTGTTGTTGTAGTTGTTGTTGGGACGTTTGTTGTAGTTGTTGTTGCGATTGCAATTTATGTTGCGGTTGATGTTGCGGTTGTTGGAATAATTATTACGATTCTGGTTATGATTGTTTTTGTTGTATTGGTGACTCTTGTCACTGGTTTCTTCCCACTTTCTCTTGATTTGTTTCGTGTTGGCTTCTTCGGCCGCCTGCTCTTTAATCCTACCCTCAATCTGGTTCACTAGTTTGTGAGCCATTCGACTTGCCTTTTGTACGGAGGTGGGCTCGTGTGAACTCACATCTTTTTGAATCCTTTCTGGTAACCCTTTTACAAATGCGTCGATCTTCTCTTCTTCATCTTCGAACGCTCCTGGACACAATAGGCACAACTCTGTGAATCATCTTTCGTATGTGGTAATATCGAATCCTTGAGCTTGTAATCCTCTAAGCTCTATCTTGAGCTTATTGATCTCGTTTCTGGGACGGTACTGCTCAGTCATCATGTGTTTGAATGCTGACCACTGTAGTGCGTAAGCATTATCTTGTCCCACCTGCTCGAGATAAGTGTTCCACCATGTTACCGCAGTACCTGTGAAGGTGTGCGTAGCGTACTTTACTTTGTATTCTTAGTACATTTACTTATGGCAAACACCGATTCGACCTTCTCGGTCCACCGTTTCAATCCGATTGGTCCTTCGGTTCCATCAAATTCCAAAGGTTTACAGGCAGTGAATTCTTTGTAGGAGCATCCTACACGATTTCTAGTGGCATTAGATCCATTGCTAGTTTCAGAGTTATTGTTGTTATTTTGCATTGCAGCCTGTACTGCGGCTACATTTGCAGCCAGGAAACCACGTGAAATGTCCCGTTCTTATTGATTAAAAACGTTCCATATTAATTGATTTCGTTGCGAGGTTTTGACCTCTATATGAGACGTTTTTCAAAGACTGCATTCATTTTTAAACAAACCATAACCTTTATTTCATCAATAAAGGTTTAAAAAGCTTTACGTAGATTATCAAATAATGATAATCTAAAATATCCTGTTTACACACGACCATTACATAATGGTTTACAATACAAATATGTTACAACAAAATAAGTTTCTTGAATGCAGTTTTTACACAATATCATACAAGCATGGACTCCAAATCTTGTCCTTATTTAAGTATGCGACAGCGGAAGCTCTTAATAATCACCTGAGAATAAACATGCTTAAAACGTCAACAAAAATGTTGGTGAGTTATAGGTTTAACCTATATATATCAAATCGTAACAATAGACCACAAGATTTCATATTTCAATACACATCCCATACATAGAGATAAAAATCATTCATATGGTGAACACCTGGTAACCGACAATAACAAGATGCATATATAAGAATATCCCCATCATTCCGGGACACCCTTCGGATATGATATAAATTTCGAAGTACTAAAGCATCCGGTACTTTGGATGGGGTTTGTTAGGCCCAATAGATCTATCTTTAGGATTCGCGTCAATTAGGGTGTCTGTTCCCTAATTCTTAGATTACCAGACTTAATAAAAAGGGGCATATTCGATTTCGATAATTCAACCATAGAATGTAGTTTCACGTACTTGTGTCTATTTTGTAAATCATTTATAAAACCTGCATGTATTCTCATCCCAAAAATATTAGATTTTAAAAGTGGGACTATAACTCACTTTCACAGATTTTTACTTCGTCGGGAAGTAAGACTTGGCCACTGGTTGATTCACGAACCTATAACAATATATACATATATATCAAAGTATGTTCAAAATATATTTACAACACTTTTAATATATTTTGATGTTTTAAGTTTATTAAGTCAGCTGTCCTCGTTAGTAACCTACAACTAGTTGTCCACAGTTAGATGTACAGAAATAAATCGATAAATATTATCTTGAATCAATCCACGACCCAGTGTATACGTATCTCAGTATTGATCACAACTCAAACTATATATATTTTAGAATCAACCTCAACCCTGTATAGCTAACTCCAACATTCACATATAGAGTGTCTATGGTTGTTCCGAAATATATATAGATGTGTCGACATGATAGGTCGAAACATTGTATACGTGTCTATGGTATCTCAAGATTACATAATATATAATACAAGTTGATTAAGTTATGGTTGGAATAGATTTGTTACCAATTTTCACGTAGCTAAAATGAGAAAATTATCCAATCTTGTTTTACCCATAACTTCTTCATTTTAAATCCGTTTTGAGTGAATCAAATTGCTATGGTTTCATATTGAACTCTATTTTATGAATCTAAACAAAAAAAGTATAGGTTTCTAGTCGGAAAAATAAGTTACAAGTCGTTTTTGTAAAGGTAGTCATTTCAGTCGAAAGAACGACGTCTAGATGACCATTTTAGAAAACATACTTCCACTTTGAGTTTAACCATAATTTTTGGATATAGTTTCATGTTCATAATAAAAATCATTTTCTCAGAATAACAACTTTTAAATCAAAGTTTATCATAGTTTTTAATTAACTAACCCAAAACAGCCCGCGGTGTTACTACGACGGCGTAAATCCGGTTTTACGGTGTTTTTCGTGTTTCCAGGTTTTAAATCATTAAGTTAGCATATCATATAGATATAGAACATGTGTTTAGTTGATTTTAAAAGTCAAGTTAGAAGGATTAACTTTTGTTTGCGAACAAGTTTAGAATTAACTAAACTATGTTCTAGTGATTACAAGTTTAAACCTTCGAATAAGATAGCTTTATATGTATGAATCGAATGATGTTATGAACATCATTACTACCTTAAGTTCCTTGGATGAACCTACTGGAAAAGAGAAAAATGGATCTAGCTTCAATGGATCCTTGGATGGCTCAAAGTTCTTGAAGCAAAATCATGACACGAAAACAAGTTCAAGTAAGATCATCACTTGAAATAAGATTGTTATAGTTATAGAAATTGAAACAAAGTTTGAATATGATTATTACCTTGTATTAGAATGATAACCTACTGTAAGAAACAAAGATTTCTTGAGGTTGGATGATCACATTACAAGATTGGAAGTGAGCTAGCAAACTTGAAAGTATTCTTGATTTTATGAAACTAGAACTTTTGGAATTTATGAAGAACACTTAGAACTTGAAGATAGAACTTGAGAGAGTTCAATTAGATGAATAAAATTGAAGAATGAAAGTGTTTGTAGGTGTTTTTGGTCGTTGGTGTATGGATTAGATATAAAGGATATGTAATTTTGTTTTCATGTAAATAAGTCATGAATGATTACTCATATTTTTGTAATCTTATGAGATATTTCATGCTAGTTGCCAAATGATGGTTCCCACATGTGTTAGGTGACTCACATGGGCTGCTAAGAGCTGATCATTGGAGTGTATATACCAATAGTACATACATCTAAAAGCTGTGTATTGTACGAGTACGAATACGGGTGCATACGAGTAGAATTGTTGATGAAACTGAACGAGAATGTAATTGTAAGCATTTTTGTTAAGTAGAAGTATTTTGATAAGTGTATTGAAGTCTTTCAAAAGTGTATAAATACATATTAAAACACTACATGTATATACATTTTAACTGAGTCGTTAAGTCATCGTTAGTCGTTACATGTAAGTGTTGTTTTGAAACCTTTAGGTTAACGATCTTGTTAAATGTTGTTAACCCAATGTTTATAATATCAAAAGAGATTTTAAATTATTATATTATCATGATATTATGATGTACGAATATCTCTTAATATGATATATATACATTAAATGTCGTTACAACGATAAACGTTACATATATGTCTCGTTTCAAAATCATTAAGTTAGTAGTCTTGTTTTTACATATGTAGTTCATTGTTAATATAATTAATGATATGTTTATTATCATAATATCATGTTAACTATATATATAACCATATATATGTCATCATATAGTTTTTTTTACAAGCTTTAACGTTCGTGAATCACCGGTCAACTTGGGTGGTCAATTGTCTATATGAAACCTATTTCAATTAATCAAGTCTTAACAAGTTTGATTGCTTAACATGTTGGAAACATTTAATCATGTAAATATCAATCTCAATTAATATATATAAACATGGAAAAGTTCGGGTCACTACAGTACCTACCCGTTAAATAAATTTCGTCCCGAAATTTTAAGCTGTTGAAGGTGTTGACGAATCTTCTGGAAATAGATGCGGGTATTTCTTCTTCATCTGATCTTCACGCTCCCAGGTGAACTCGGGTCCTCTACGAGCATTCCATCGAACCTTAACAATTGGTATCTTGTTTTGCTTAAGTCTTTTAACCTCACGATCCATTATTTCGACGGGTTGTTCGATGAATTGGAGTTTTTCGTTGATTTGGATTTCATCTAACGGAATAGTGAGATCTTCTTTAGCAAAACATTTCTTCAAATTCGAGACGTGGAAAGTGTTATGTACAGCCGTGAGTTGTTGAGGTAACTCAAGTCGGTAAGCTACTGGTCCGACACGATCAATAATCTTGAATGGTCCAATATACCTTGGATTTAATTTCCCTCGTTTACCAAATCGAACAACGCCTTTCCAAGGTGAAACTTTAAGCATGACCATCTCTCCAATTTCAAATTCTATATCTTTTCTTTTAATGTCAGCGTAGCTCTTTTGTCGACTTTGGGCGGTTTTCAACCGTTGTTGAATTTGGATGATCTTCTCGGTAGTTTCTTGTATAATCTCCGGACCCGTAATCTGTCTATCCCCCACCTCACTCCAACAAATCGGAGACCTGCACTTTCTACCATAAAGTGCTTCAAACGGCGCCATCTCAATGCTTGAATGGTAGCTGTTGTTGTAGGAAAATTCTGCTAACGGTAGATGTCGATCCCAACTGTTTCCGAAATCAATAACACATGCTCGTAGCATGTCTTCAAGCGTTTGTATCGTCCTTTCGCTCTACCCATCAGTTTGTGGATGATAGGCAGTACTCATGTCTAGACGAGTTCCTAATGCTTGCTGTAATGTCTGCCAGAATCTTGAAATAAATCTGCCATCCCTATCAGAGATAATAGAGATTGGTATTCCATGTCTGGAGACGACTTCCTTCAAATACAGTCGTGCTAACTTCTCCATCTTGTCATCTTCTCTTATTGGTAGGAAGTGTGCTGATTTGGTGAGACGATCAACTATTACCCAAATAGTATCAAAACCACTTGCAGTCCTTGGCAATTTAGTGATGAAATCCATGGTAATGTTTTCCCATTTCCATTCCGGGATTTCGGGTTGTTGAAGTAGACCTGATGGTTTCTGATGCTCAGCTTTGACCTTAGAACACGTCAAACATTCTCCTACGTATTTAGCAACATCGGCTTTCATACCCGGCCACCAAAAATGTTTCTTGAGATCCTTGTACATCTTCCCCGTTCCAGGATGTATTGAGTATCTGGTTTTATGAGCTTCTCTAAGTACCATTTCTCTCATATCTCCAAATTTTGGTACCCAAATCCTTTCAGCCCTATACCGGGTTCCGTCTTCCCGAATATTAAGATGCTTCTCCGATCCTTTGGGTATTTCATCCTTTAAATTTCCCTCTTTTAAAACTCCTTGTTGCGCCTCCTTTATTTGAGTAGTAATGTTATTATGAATCATTATATTCATAGATTTTACTCGAATGGGTTCTCTATCCTTCCTGCTCAAGGCATCGGCTACCACATTTGCCTTCCCCGGGTGGTAACGAATCTCAAAATCGTAATCATTCAATAATTCAATCCACCTACGCTGCCTCATATTCAGTTGTTTCTGATTAAATATGTGTTGAAGACTTTTGTGGTCGGTATATATAATACTTTTGACCCCATATAAGTAGTGCCTCCAAGTCTTTAATGGAAAAACAACCGCGCCTAATTCCAAATCATGCGTCGTATAATTTTGTTCGTGAATCTTCAATTGTCTAGACGCATAAGCAATCACCTTCGTTCGTTGCATTAATACACAACCGAGACCTTGCTTTGATGCGTCACAATAAATCACAAAATCATCATTCCCTTCAGGCAATGACAATATAGGTGCCGTAGTTAGCTTTTTCTTCAATAACTGAAACGCTTTCTCTTGTTCATCATTCCATTCAAATTTCTTCCCTTTATGCGTTAATGCAGTCAAGGGTTTTGCTATTCTGGAAAAGTCTTGGATGAACCTTCTGTAGTAACCAGCTAGTCCTAAAAACTGGCGTATGTGTTTCGGAGTTTTCGGGGTTTCCCACTTTTCAACAGTTTCTATCTTTGCCGGATCCACCTTAATACCTTCTTTGTTCACTATGTGACCGAGGAATTGAACTTCTTCCAACCAAAATGCACACTTTGAAAACTTAGCGTACAATTCTTCCTTCCTCAATACTTCTAACACCTTTCTCAAATGTTCACCGTGTTCTTGGTCATTCTTTGAGTAAATAAGTATGTCATCAATGAAAACAATGACAAACTTGTCAAGGTATGGTCCACACACTCGGTTCATAAGGTCCATGAACACAGCTGGTGCATTAGTTAAACCAAACGGCATGACCATAAACTCGTAATGACCGTAACGTGTTCTGAAAACAGTCTTTGGAATATCATCTTCTTTCACCCGCATTTGATGATACCCGGAACGTAAGTCAATCTTTGAATAAACAGACGAGCCTTGTAGTTGATCAAATAAGTCATCGATTCTCGGTAGTGGGTAGCGGTTCTTGATGGTAAGTTTGTTCAACTCTCGGTAGTCGATACACAACCTGAATGTACCATCTTTCTTCTTGACAAACAAAACAGGAGCTCCCCACGGTGATGTGCTTGGTCGAATGAAACCACGCTCTAAAAGTTCTTGTAATTGGCTTTGCAGTTCTTTCATCTCGCTGGGTGCGAGTCTGTAAGGAGCACGAGCTATTGGTGCAGCTCCTGGTACAAGATCTATTTGAAATTCAACGGATCGATGTGGGGGTAATCCCGGTAATTCTTTCGGAAATACATCGGGAAATTCTTTTGCAATGGGAACATCATTGATGCTCTTTTCTTCAGTTTGTACTTTCTCGACGTGTGCTAGAACAGCATAGCAACCTTTTCTTATTAGTTTTTGTGCCTTCAAATTACTAATAAGATGTAGCTTCGTGTTGCCCTTTTCTCCGTACACCATTAAGGGTTTTCCTTTTTCTCGTATAATGCGAATTGCATTTTTGTAACAAACGATCTCCGCTTTCACTTCTTTCAACCAGTCCATACCGATTATCACATCAAAACTCCCTAACTCTACTGGTATCAAATCAATCTTAAATGTTTCGCTAACCAGTTTAATTTCTCGATTCCGACATATATTATCTGCTGAAATTAATTTACCATTTGCTAATTCGAGTAAAAATTTACTATCCAAAGGCGTCAATGGACAACTTAATTTAGCACAAAAATCTCTACTCATATAGCTTCTATCCGCACCCGAATCAAATAAAACGTAAGCAGATTTATTGTCAATAAGAAACGTACCCGTAACAAGCTCCGGGTCTTCCTGTGCCTCTACCGCATTAATATTGAAAACTCTTCCACGGCCTTGTCCATTCGTGTTCTCCTGGTTCGGGCAATTTCTAATAATGTGGCCTGGTTTTCCACATTTATAACAAACTACATTGGCATAACTTGCTCCGACACTACTTGCTCCGCCATTACTCGTTCCGACACCATTTGTTCCTTTCGTTCTATTAACCCCTGGTCCGTAGACCTCACACTTCGCCGCGCTATGACCATTTCTTTTACACTTGTTGCAAAATTTGGTGCAGAACCCCGAGTGATTCTTTTCACACCTTTGGCATAGTTGCTTCTGATTGTTGTTGTTGTTGCGGTTATTATTGTTGTTGGGATGATTGTTGTAGTTGCTGCTGTTGTTGTTGTTGTTGTTGTTGTTGTTGTTGTTGGGCCGTTTGTTGTAGTTGCGATTGATGTTGCGATTGTTGGGATAATTGTTGCGATTATTGTTGTAATTGCTGTTGTTGTTGTATTGGTGATTCTTATCACCGTTTTCCTCCCACTTTCTTTTGACTTGCTTCACATTGGCCTCTTCAGCAGTCTGTTCTTTAATTCTTTCTTCAATCTGGTTCACTAGTTTGTGAGCCATTCTACATGCCTGTTGTATGGAGGCGGGCTCGTGTGAACTTATATCTTCTTGGATTCTTTCCGGTAATCCTTTCACAAACGCGTCGATCTTCTCTTCCTCATCTTCGAATGCTCCCGGACACAATAGGCACAATTCTGTGAATCGTCTTTCGTACGTGGTAATATCAAATCCTTGGGTTCGTAACCCTCTAAGTTCTGTCTTGAGCTTATTGACCTCGGTTCTGGGACGGTACTTCTCGTTCATCAAGTGCTTGAATGCTGACCACGGTAGTGCGTACGCATCATCTTGTCCCACTTGCTCTAGATAGGTATTCCACCATGTTAACGCAGAACCTGTGAAGGTATGTGTAGCGTACTTCACTTTGTCCTCTTCAGTACACTTACTTATGGCAAACACCGATTCAACCTTCTCGGTCCACCGTTTCAATCCGATCGGTCCTTCGGTTCCATCAAATTCCAAAGGTTTGCAGGCAGTGAATTCTTTGTAGGTGCATCCTACACGATTTCCTGTACTGCTAGATCCAAGGTTATTGTTGGTATGTAGCGCAGCCTGTACTGCGGCTATGTTTGAAGCTAGAAAAGTACGGAATTCCTCTTCATTCATATTCACGGTGTGTCGAGTAGTCGGTGCCATTTCCTTCAAAATAGTTAAATGGAACAAGTTAATCATACAGAATATTAAGAGTAGTTAATAGTATTTCGTAGCATAATATGAACTCATTTATAAAAGCTTTTTCTTCATATTAGCGTTTTATAAGTTTAAATTCGGGTAGTACCTACCCGTTAAGTTCATACTTAGTAGCTAATATACAATTCAACTACTACAATTCTATATGAAAAACTGATTATAATAATATTTCGCGTTCAAACTTTTATACAATATTTTACAAACTTACAATACCGCTTATTTTACATAAAGCATGAAATATAGCACACAATAACTTTGATACAAGATAGTTGTGAAGACAATTCTAGCTAGTACACAAGTCGTTCAGCAAAGGCAATAAAGACACGTAATTCATACGTCCAGAAACAAGTCATGCATTCTGGTTTTACTAGGACTACTTCCCATCCTTGGTCTTGTGCAACATAACCGTTATGGCCGTTGATAAGACAGCGTGTTGTAACGTCATCAAAGGGACGAGGGTTACGTAATGTCCAACAGTCCCGTAATAATCTAAAAACCTCATTTCTTACCCCAATTACCGACTCCGTCACTTGTGGAAACGTTTTGTTTAATAGTTGTAGCCCGATGTTCTTGTTCTCACTTTGGTGAGAAGCGAACATTACTAATCCGTAAGCATAACATGCTTCTTTATGTTGAATGTTAGCTGCTTTTTCTAAATCACGAAGTCCAATATTCGGATATATTGAGTCAAAATAATTTCTTAACCCGTTGCGTAAAATAGAATTTGGGTTCCCCGCAATATATGCGTCAAAGTAAACACATCGTAACTTATGGGTTTCCCAATGTGATATCCCCCATCTTTCAAACGAAAGTCTCTTATAAACCAAGACATTCTTGGAACGTTCTTCGAATGTCTTACAAACTGATCTCGCCTTAAATAGTTGTGCCGAAGAATTCTGGCCGACTCTAGACAAGATTTCATCAATCATGTCTCCGGGTAGGTCTCTTAAAATATTGGGTTGTCTATCCATTTTGTGTTTTTAAACTGTAGAATAGACAAGAGTTAGATTCATAAAAAAAATACTTATTAATACAAGCAATTTTTACATATATCATAAAGCATAAGAACACTATATTCCATATATTACACCACACGAATACAACTATCTTATTCCGACTCGCTCGTTTCTTCTTCTTCGGTTTTGGTTCGTTTTGCCAAGTTTCTAGGGATATATGATGTTCCCCTAATACGAGCCGTCGTTGTCCACATTGGTTTAGAAAAACCTGGTGGTTTAGAGGTTCCCGGGTCATTGTTACAACTTAAGGACTTCGGGGGTTGACGATACATATAAAGTTCATCGGGGTTGGAATTAGATTTCTCTATTTTTATGCCCTTTCCCTTATTATTTTATTTTGCCTTTTTAAATTCAGTTGGGGTAATTTCTATAACATCATCGGAATTCTCGTCGGAATCCGATTCATCGGAGAATTGGTAATCCTCCCAATATTTTGCTTCCTTGGCGGAAACACCATTGACCATAATTAACTTTGGTCGGTTGGTTGAGGATTTTCTTTTACTTAACCGTTTTATTATTTCCCCCACCGGTTCTATTTCTTCATCCGGTTCCGATTCTTCTTCCGGTTCCGATTCTTCTTCCGGTTCCTCTTCGGGAACTTGTGAATCAGTCCACAAATCATTCCAATTTACATTTGACTCTTCATTATTATTAGGTGAGTCAATGGGACTTGTTCTAGAGGTAGACATCTATCACATAATATCAAACACGTTAAGAGATTAATATATCACATAATATTCATATGTTAAAAATATATAGTTTCCAACAAAAATGTTAAGCAATCATTTTTAAAGAAAACACGGTCGAAGTCCAGACTCACTAATGCATCCTAACAAACTCGATAAGACACACTAATGCAAATTTTCTGGTTCTCTAAGACCAACGCTTGGATACCAACTGAAATACAGTTGGGGACAACCACCGTCCCACCCAGTGCCTTCCCAGCTAACCGCCTGGTGACCACTGAGTGTACCTCAGATACTGATTTTAGGGCCGGCCTCTCGGCAATTGCCAACCCTCGTAAGGGATCGCAAGGAGTAAGAGCCAATGCTTCGTCACAGGTAACACTGTGAGAACCTCCTTTACGACTAACCCGCCACACATGGACGGCGTTATACCAGCTCTGATACCAACTGAAATGTCCCGTTCTTATTGATTAAAAACGTTCCATATTAATTGATTTCGTTGCGAGGTTTTGACCTCTATATGAGACGTTTTTCAAAGACTGCATTCATTTTTAAACAAACCATAACCTTTATTTCATCAATAAAGGTTTAAAAAGCTTTACGTAGATTATCAAATAATGATAATCTAAAATATCCTGTTTACACACGACCATTACATAATGGTTTACAATACAAATATGTTACAACAAAATAAGTTTCTTGAATGCAGTTTTTACACAATATCATACAAGCATGGACTCCAAATCTTGTCCTTATTTAAGTATGCGACAGCGGAAGCTCTTAATAATCACCTGAGAATAAACATGCTTAAAACGTCAACAAAAATGTTGGTGAGTTATAGGTTTAACCTATATATATCAAATCGTAACAATAGACCACAAGATTTCATATTTCAATACACATCCCATACATAGAGATAAAAATCATTCATATGGTGAACACCTGGTAACCGACAATAACAAGATGCATATATAAGAATATCCCCATCATTCCGGGACACCCTTCGGATATGATATAAATTTCGAAGTACTAAAGCATCCGGTACTTTGGATGGGGTTTGTTAGGCCCAATAGATCTATCTTTAGGATTCGCGTCAATTAGGGTGTCTGTTCCCTAATTCTTAGATTACCAGACTTAATAAAAAGGGGCATATTCGATTTCGATAATTCAACCATAGAATGTAGTTTCACGTACTTGTGTCTATTTTGTAAATCATTTATAAAACCTGCATGTATTCTCATCCCAAAAATATTAGATTTTAAAAGTGGGACTATAACTCACTTTCACAGATTTTTACTTCGTCGGGAAGTAAGACTTGGCCACTGGTTGATTCACGAACCTATAACAATATATACATATATATCAAAGTATGTTCAAAATATATTTACAACACTTTTAATATATTTTGATGTTTTAAGTTTATTAAGTCAGCTGTCCTCGTTAGTTTACCTACAACTAGTTGTCCACAGTTAGATGTACAGAAATAAATCGATAAATATTATCTTGAATCAATCCACGACCCAGTGTATACGTATCTCAGTATTGATCACAACTCAAACTATATATATTTTGGAATCAACCTCAACCCTGTATAGCTAACTCCAACATTCACATATAGAGTGTCTATGGTTGTTCCGAAATATATATAGATGTGTCGACATGATAGGTCGAAACATTGTATACGTGTCTATGGTATCTCAAGATTACATAATATATAATACAAGTTGATTAAGTTATGGTTGGAATAGATTTGTTACCAATTTTCACGTAGCTAAAATGAGAAAATTATCCAATCTTGTTTTACCCATAACTTCTTCATTTTAAATCCGTTTTGAGTGAATCAAATTGCTATGGTTTCATATTGAACTCTATTTTATGAATCTAAACAAAAAAAGTATAGGTTTCTAGTCGGAAAAATAAGTTACAAGTCGTTTTTGTAAAGGTAGTCATTTCAGTCGAAAGAACGACGTCTAGATGACCATTTTAGAAAACATACTTCCACTTTGAGTTTAACCATAATTTTTGGATATAGTTTCATGTTCATAATAAAAATCATTTTCTCAGAATAACAACTTTTAAATCAAAGTTTATCATAGTTTTTAATTAACTAACCCAAAACAGCCCGCGGTGTTACTACGACGGCGTAAATCCGGTTTTACGGTGTTTTTCGTGTTTCCAGGTTTTAAATCATTAAGTTAGCATATCATATAGATATAGAACATGTGTTTAGTTGATTTTAAAAGTCAAGTTAGAAGGATTAACTTTTGTTTGCGAACAAGTTTAGAATTAACTAAACTATGTTCTAGTGATTACAAGTTTAAACCTTCGAATAAGATAGCTTTATATGTATGAATCGAATGATGTTATGAACATCATTACTACCTTAAGTTCCTTGGATGAACCTACTGGAAAAGAGAAAAATGGATCTAGCTTCAATGGATCCTTGGATGGCTCAAAGTTCTTGAAGCAAAATCATGACACGAAAACAAGTTCAAGTAAGATCATCACTTGAAATAAGATTGTTATAGTTATAGAAATTGAAACAAAGTTTGAATATGATTATTACCTTGTATTAGAATTATAACCTACTGTAAGAAACAAAGATTTCTTGAGGTTGGATGATCACATTACAAGATTGGAAGTGAGCTAGCAAACTTGAAAGTATTCTTGATTTTATGAAACTAGAACTTTTGGAATTTATGAAGAACACTTAGAACTTGAAGATAGAACTTGAGAGAGTTCAATTAGATGAATAAAATTGAAGAATGAAAGTGTTTGTAGGTGTTTTTGGTCGTTGGTGTATGGATTAGATATAAAGGATATGTAATTTTGTTTTCATGTAAATAAGTCATGAATGATTACTCATATTTTTGTAATCTTATGAGATATTTCATGCTAGTTGCCAAATGATGGTTCCCACATGTGTTAGGTGACTCACATGGGCTGCTAAGAGCTAATCATTGGAGTGTATATACCAATAGTACATACATCTAAAAGCTGTGTATTGTACGAGTACGAATACGGGTGCATACGAGTAGAATTGTTGATGAAACTGAACGAGAATGTAATTGTAAGCATTTTTGTTAAGTAGAAGTATTTTGATAAGTGTATTGAAGTCTTTCAAAAGTGTATAAATACATATTAAAACACTACATGTATATACATTTTAACTGAGTCGTTAAGTCATCGTTAGTCGTTACATGTAAGTGTTGTTTTGAAACCTTTAGGTTAACGATCTTGTTAAATGTTGTTAACCCAATGTTTATAATATCAAAAGAGATTTTAAATTATTATATTATCATGATATTATGATGTACGAATATCTCTTAATATGATATATATACATTAAATGTCGTTACAACGATAAACGTTACATATATGTCTCGTTTCAAAATCATTAAGTTAGTAGTCTTGTTTTTACATATGTAGTTCATTGTTAATATAATTAATGATATGTTTATTATCATAATATCATGTTAACTATATATATAACCATATATATGTCATCATATAGTTTTTTTTACAAGTTTTAACGTTCGTGAATCACCGGTCAACTTGGGTGGTCAATTGTCTATATGAAACCTATTTCAATTAATCAAGTCTTAACAAGTTTGATTGCTTAACATGTTGGAAACATTAAATCATGTAAATATCAATCTCAATTAATATATATAAACATGGAAAAGTTCGGGTCACTACACCACGGAAGTCTTCCTCGGTCATATTCAGGGTATTTCGAGTAGTCGGTGCCATTTCCTTCAAAAATAGCCAAAAGAATTAAGTTAATCATATAGAATATTAAGAGTAGTCAACAGTATTTCGTAGCATAATATGAACTCATTTATAAAAGCTTTTTTCTTCATAATAGAATTTTATAAGTTTTTAATGGGATAATACCTACCCGTTAAGTTCATACTTAGTAGCTAATATACAATTCAACTACTACAATTCTATATGAAAACTGATTACAATAATATTTCGCGTTCAAACTTTTATACAAAAATTTTACAAACATACAATACCGCTATTTTACATATAGCATAAAATATGGAACACAATAACTTTGATACAAGGCAGTTATGAAGACAATTCTAGTTAATACGCAAGTCGTTCAGCAAAGGCAATAAAGACACGTAATTCGTAAGTCCAGAAACAAGTCATGCATTCAGGTTGTACTAATACTATTTCCCATCCTTGGTTTTGTGGAATGTAACCGTTGTGACTGTTGGCTAGGCAGCATGTTGTAATGTCGTCAAAAGGACAAGGGTTACGTAATGCCCAACAGCCCTTTAACAATCTAAAAACCTTGTTTCTCACCCCAACTACTGAATCTGTCACTTGTGGGAATGTTTTATTTAACAGTTGTAATCCGATATTCTTTTTCTCAATTTGGCGAGAAGCGAACATTACTAATCCGTAAGCATAACATGCTTCTTTAAATTGCATGTTTGAAGCTATTTCTAATTCACGAAGTCCTATGTTGGGATATGTTGAGTCAAAATAGGTTCTTAACCCATAACGTAAAATTGCATCTGGGTTTCCCGCACTAAATGCCTTAAAGAAAACTCAGCGTAAATTAAAGTCTCCCCAATGTGATATACCCCATATTTCAAAGGAAAGCCTTTTATAAACTAAGGCATGCCTGGAATGTCTTTCAAACGTTCGACAAACTAATTTGGCCTAAAATAATTGTGCCGATGAATTTTGCCCGACTCTAGACAAGATTTCATCGATCATATCCCCTGGTAGGTCTTCTAAAATTTTCGGTTGCCTATCTTTAACGTCCATTTTTGTTTTTATACTGTAAAATGAACAAGGATTAGATTCGGAAAAGATAATTAACAATTAATACAAAATTTTTTTACATATATCTTAAAAGTACAAGCACACTACTGAAATGTCCCGTTCTTATTGATTAAAAACGTTCCATATTAATTGATTTCGTTGCGAGGTTTTGACCTCTATATGAGACGTTTTTCAAAGACTGCATTCATTTTTAAAACAAACCACAACCTTTATTTCATAAATAAAGGTTTAAAAAGCTTTACGTAGATTATCAAATAATGATAATCTAAAATATCCTGTTTACACACGACCATTACATAATGGTTTACAATACAAATATGTTACATCGAAATCAGTTTCTTGAATGCAGTTTTTACACAATATCATACAAACATGGACTCCAAATCTTGTCCTTATTTTAATATGCAACAGCGAAAGCTCTTAGTATTCACCTGAGAATAAACATGCTTTAAACGTCAACAAAAATGTTGGTGAGTTATAGGTTTAACCTATATATATCAAATCGTAACAATAGACCACAAGATTTTATATTTCAATACACATCCCATACATAGAGATAAAAATCATTCATATGGTGAACACCTGGTAACCGACATTAACAAGATGCATATATAAGAATATCCCCATCATTCCGGGATCCTCCTTCGGACATGATATAAATTTCGAAGTACTAAAGCATCCGGTACTTTGGATGGGGTTTGTTAGTCCCAATAGATCTATCTTTAGGATTCACGTCAATTAGGGTGTCTGTTCCCTAATTCTTAGATTACCAGACTTAATAAAAAGGGTCATATTCGATTTCGATAATTCAACCATAGAATGTAGTTTCACGTACTTGTGTCTATTTTGTAAATCATTTATAAAACCTGCATGTATTCTCATCCCAAAAATATTAGATTTTAAAAGCGGGACTATAACTCACTTTCACAGATTTTTACTTCGTCGGGAAGTAAGACTTGGCCACTGGTTGATTCACGAACCTATAGTAATATATACATATATATCAAATTATGTTCAAAATATATTTACAACACTTTTAATATATTTTAATGTTTTAAGTTTATTAAGTCAGCTGTCCTCGTTAGTAACCTACAACTAGTTGTCCACAGTTAGATGTACAGAAATAAATCGATAAATATTATCTTGAATCAATCCACGACCCAGTGTATACGTATCTCAGTATTGATCACAACTCAAACTATATATATTTTGGAATCAACCTCAACCCTGTATAGCTAACTCCAACATTCACATATAGAGTGTCTATGGTTGTTCCGAAATATATATAGATGTGTCGACATGATAGGTTGAAACATTGTATACGTGTCTATGGTATCTCAAGATTACATAATATACAATACAAGTTGATTAAGTTATGGTTGGAATAGATTTGTTACCAATTTTCACGTAGCTAAAATGAGAAAAATTATCCAATCTTGTTTTACCCATAACTTCTTCATTTTAAATCCGTTTTGAGTGAATCAAATTGCTATGGTTTCATATTGAACTCTATTTTATGAATCTAAGTATTAAAATTATAGGTTTATAGTCGGAAAAATAAGTTACAAGTCATTTTTGTAAAGGTAGTCATTTCAGTCGAAAGAACGACGTCTAGATGACCATTTTAGAAAACATACTTCCACTTTGAGTTTAACCATAATTTTTGGATATAGTTTCATGTTCATAATAAAAATCATTTTCTCAGAATAACAACTTTTAAATCAAAGTTTATCATAGTTTTTAATTAACTAACCCAAAACAGCCCGCGGTGTTACTACGACGGCGTAAATCCGGTTTTACGTTGTTTTTCGTGTTTCCAGGTTTTAAATCATTAAGTTAGCATATCATGTAGATATAGAACATGTGTTTAGTTGATTTTAAAAGTCAAGTTAGAAGGATTAACTTTTATTTGCGAACAAGTTTAGAATTAACTAAACTATGTTCTAGTGATTACAAGTTTAAACCTTTGAATAAGATAGCTTTATATGTATGAATCGAATGATGTTATGAACATCATTACTACCTCAAGTTCCTTGGATAAACCTACTGAAAATGAGAAAAATAGATCTAGCTTCAAAGGATCCTTGGATGGCTTGAAAGTTCTTGAAGCAGAATCATGACACGAAAACAATTTCAAGTAAGATTTCCACTCGAAATAAGATTGTTATTGTTATAGAAATTGAATTAAAGTTTGAATATGATTATTACCTTGTATTAGAAAGATAACCTACTGTAAGTAACAAAGGTTTCTTGATCTTGGATTATTACTTGGAATGGATTTAGAAAACTTGAAAGTAAACTTGCAATCTTGGAAGTATTCTCGATTTTATGAAACTAGAACTTTTGGAATTTATGAAGAACACTTAGAAGATAGAACTTGAGAGAGATCAATTAGATGAAGAAAATTGAAGAATGAAAGTGTTTGTAGGTGTTTTTGGTCGTTGTTGTATGGATTAGATATAAAGGATATGTAATTTTGTTTTCATGTAAATAAGTCATGAATGATTACTCATATTTTTGTAATTTTATGAGATATTTCATGCTAGTTGCCAAATGATGGTTCCCACATGTGTTAGGTGACTCACATGGGCTGCTAAGAGCTGATAATTGGAGTGTATATACCAATAGTACATACATCTAAAAGCTGTGTATTGTACGAGTACGAATACGGATGCATACGAGTAGAATTGTTGATGAAACTGAACGAGGATGTAATTGTAAGCATTTTTGTTAAGTAGAAGTATTTTGATAAGTGTCTTGAAGTCCTTCAAAAGTGTATGAATACATATTAAAACACTACATGTATATACATTTTAACTGAGTCGTTAAGTCATCGTTAGTCGTTACATGTAAATGTTGTTTTGAAACCTTTAGGTTAACGATCTTGTTGAATGTTGTTAACCCATTGTTTATTATAACAAAAGAGATGTTAAATTGTTATATTATCATGATATTATGATATATAATATATCTTAGTATGATATATATACAGTTAAATGTCGTTACAACGATAATCGTTACATATATGTCTCGTTTCGAAATCATTAAGTTAGTAGTCTTATTTTTACATATGTATTTCATTGTTAATACACTTAATAATATATTTACTTATCATTTAACATAATTAACCAAGTGTATCAATATCTTAATATGATTCATATGTACCTAGTAAGACGTTGTTATAACGATAATCGTTATAAATATCGTTTTCGAGTTTCTTAAATTAATAGTCTCATTTTTATGTATATAACTCATTGTTAAAATACCTAATGAGATACATACTTATAATAAAATCATGTTAACTATATATATAACCATATACATGTCATTGTATAGTTTTTACAAGTTTTAACGTTCGTGAATCACCGGTCAACTTGGGTGGTCAATTGTCTATATGAAACCTATTTCAATTAATCAAGTCTTAACAAGTTTGATTGCTTAACATATTGGAAACACTTAATTATGTAAATAACAATTTCATTTAATATATATATAAACATGGAAAAGTTCTGGTCACTACAACTACAATACATATATTACACAGCATGATTACAACTCTTTATTCCGACTCACTCTTTTCTTCTTCTTCGGACTTGGTTCGTTTGGATAATTTCCTAGGGATACATGGTGATCCTCTAATATTAGCCATCATTTTCACAAATGGTTTAGAAAAATCTGGTGGCTTAGATGTTCCCGGATCATTGTTAAGATTTAAGAAATACGGGCGTTTACGATACACATAAAGTTCATCGGGGTCGGAATCAGGTTTCTCCATTTTGATGCCCTTTCCCTTATTATTCTCTTTTGCATTATTAAATTGAGTTGAGGTAATTTCTATAACATCATCGGAATCCTCGTCGGGATCCGATTCATCAGAAAATTGGTAATTTTCCCAATATTTTGCTTCCTTGCGGAAACACCATTGACCATTTTTAACTTTGGTCCTTTGGTTGAGAATTTTCTTTTATTTAATCATTTTACTGTAGGTATTAATATTTCCTCCTCCGGAACCTCTTCTTCTTCCGGTTCCTCTTCTTCCGGTTCCTCCTCTTCCGGTTCCTCTTCTTCCGGTTCCTCCTCTTCCGATTCCTCCTCTTCCGGTTCCTCTTCGAGAACTTGTGAATATTTCCAAAATATATTTGCCTCTGGCCTCCTTTCAAAATCAAGGGATTAGTACAACCCGTGGCTAATACTATCCAGACTTCAAAACGCATGGTTGTGATCACCATGTTTTCCATCCTACCTGTCAGATTATTATTATGACATAAACGCTCAATGTTTTAAATGAGGTTAGAAACATTCACGCATCCAGCTCACTGAAGATTCCTGTAAGGCTAAACACACCATCTTTCCTTTTGTGGATATACATTCAGATGACATACTCATGTTATTCGGAAACGAAATCAATTTGTTGATCTCTTAGGACAAGAGACTTAATTAACGACATGTACCTATCCTCACTTTCATACGCCGAAGTACCTTTCAAGGTAAATAATTTACTTCTGAGCCCACGGGTCTCACGGAACTATGATACGCTCCTTCTTATTCGAATACGGTACCATTATTGGACACTCATTAAAATTTCGGGACGAAATTTTCTTTAACAGGTGGGTAATGTAATGACCCTGGTTTTTCCAACATTTATTTATTAATAATTATTATTATTAATGCGTGTGATTAAACGAATGTATGTTATTACATTTACATGTAACCATGATTGCCCGTACTTGACTTTAATTGCCCGAAACGTCCTTGTGACACACGAAACTTTCACGAATAATATTTTTAGATATTATTTGCATTCATGATTAAGTTTATTAATCATTTTAATTAACTATGGTTATTAGTTAGTTACTTGGGCTTTAATTGGATTAATTGGTAAATTAATGGAACTTGGGCTTGTTTAATGTTAATGGACTCATGAATATGGACTTATAAGCCCACCCTACACCTTATTGGATTCACTAGCCCATGTCTTTCATGTGTAAGTGTCATTTAAGTTGCAACTAGTTAGTTAAGTCAAATAGGAATCTAGTTTGCACTTAATCCCCATGCATGCACCCTTATTATCCATCTTTTGTAACTTTTACATGTTAATGACCAAGGGACTTCTCCCCTTTCCCTTTGATTTCTGCTGGCCGTGGCCTACAGTGCATCAAGGAGGGTTTTTCTTTCAAGTTTTCTTACTACATGATTCATTAATTCACTTCAATTTTCACACACTTGATTCCTCTCAACTTTCCTCTCCTTTTTCTCTCTAATCTTGTGAGTAACTTGAACTTCTTTTCCTCTTTTTCTTCTTGCTAAAACCGTGACATAACACCCTTAATCATCATCATCATTTACTTTTTATTACTTGTTCTTGTTTAATGTTTGATTACTTGTAGTTACTAGTAGTTGTTGTTACTTACTTACATGTTACAAGAATAAACTTTCTAGTTTGATTCTTCTTTTATCTTGTTTTACAAGGACAACAAGAACATAAACTTACTAGTTATGTTCTACATACACTTTCTTAAAAGATTGCAAGTTCATGTGTTGATTAAAATCACACTTGTAGTTCTTGAAGTAAACTCAAAGTTTACTTTACTTAAAGATCAAACTTTGGTTGAATCTTTAAAAGTATGAACAACCATGAACCTTTTACTTATTTACTTAGTTACTTCTTCATTTTATGCACTTTAATTTCATGTAGTTAGTTTAAATGGTCAAGTACTACAAGTTAGTCTTGATCCCATACTATCTTGAACTAAAAGTTAACTTGAAAGTTCAAGAACACACAAATAAGTTTTTCTTTAAATATAACTTTGTATACTTATGCTTGATCTAGACTTTTGAGTCTAGGATCTTCAAGATCTAACTAAGAACTATGTTCTACATCTTAAGATCTTGATTAGTTAGTCTACTTTCAAGTTTGTAACTTATTATTAGTTTTAAAGTTCATGTATGTGTTAGATCTAAGACTTTGATGTAACTTTGGTTCATCAAACTTCATACAACTCTTAAGTGAGTTGTGCTTAATGTCTTAGACTTACACTTGGGTTATGATGGTCAAACCATGGTAAAGATGATGTAAACACATCAATGAGTTGTACACTTGAAGCTATAGGCATCAAGGATGAGAACCATGATGAACATCAAGCACCAAACTCACCGGAACCCATTATTTTTCTGCTTTCTGTCTGCTACCTACTGTTGTTTGGTTTCTGTAACAGAGAAGTAGACCTGCTCTGTTGTGATTATGATTTTCAAATATCTATGTTCAAGTAGATAACTTTTCATATAGGACTCGTCTTAATCCGAGTTACGGTTTAGGATTTATGGCCCTCCGATCGTCACTATGTCCTTTTAACGTTGTGCAGAAATTTCTGACCTACTCGCACTTAGACCGTCGCCACAGTCAAACAAAGATGAGTTTGCTTCTGTAAATTTTACCACACTTAAAGGACTCATATACGGAGCCATGTCCACTGGTCTCACCTTAATTCAGTAAGGTTAGAGGCCGTGGTGACTGACTGAAGTCAGCCTTTGTTTTAAACTACTTTCATAAACGAAACTTACTTTACGCCTTTTGTTTGATGATGAATGATGATGACCTTTAAGACCTTATTTATGTAATTTTAAACCTATTCAGACAACTTACTGACTTAGTACTATTTGACTTAGGTTGAGGACTTTCGGACCGATTACTTGCACACTTTTCCCGACTCGACTTTACCGCTACTTTATCATTGTGAGTTATAGCATTCCCTTTTTACTTTAACTTATTTTGGGAACTGAGAATACATGAGGATTTTTATGTTTTTACATACTAGGCACGAGTACTTAAACTTATATATGTGTGGGTTATACAACGGCAAAAACATTCCCTTTAGCTCGGTAACGTTTAATCATTGGTTTTTGAACCGTGAAAGTGAATCTTAGATATGGATCCATAGGGTTTGACATCCCCACTCGGGCTAGTAGCGCTAGCATTTAACGAGTGTTTAATACTTCGTAAACATACGCACTCTCCAAGTGTACTTTCAGGGGGTATTATTTTATTAAACGTTAAGTTAGTTACCGAGTGCCCACGGTTGAGCATATACTTAACATACTGATTTGGATTACTTTTGAAACGCTCTTTGTAGCACTAAAATCTCGTGGCCTACCTTACATTACTGTTATACTTAAACGATAGCTCACCAACATTCGTGTTGACGTTTTTAAGCATGTTTTTCTCAGGTGCTTAAGGTTTGCTTGCTTCCGCTGTGTACTAGTCTTGCTGTAGACACCCGCTGCTCTAGAGTTATCTTCGCATGAATTACTTTATCTTGCATTCAAACTTAATTACTTTTGAGCTATGAATTGTAATGACCAAAGGGTCACGTACTATTACCTTTGCTTCTGTTCATTGAAGCATACTTTTGATGTAAAACAATTGACGTTAGTTATGACGTCACCTTTTGATATGGATGCAAACTTGTTTTGAAAACGCATATAGTGTTTGACCTTGTAATGATCCTGTTGTTGATGGTCCGTACATGATGATTTAGTATGGGGCGTCACATTTGATATCAGAGCCTTGGTTGTAGGGAATTAGGTTGCATTAGTGAGTCTAAGACCGACCCGAGTAGGATTCACTAATAGGACTAATCTACAGCTTGCTAGTTACTTGTTTCCGCTGAACTTACTGCATGCTGCTACTTACTTTTTACTGCTATATGTCGTATACTACTACATGTTTCACTACTGCATGCTATTATTCGCCTTCGATTGCATGCTACTGTGATATATTACTACATGCCACTATCTGCCTTTAGCATGTTACCTCGGTATGATACTGTTACTATTGCCATGCTACATACTGCTGTGAACGATCTAGGTTGCTGTAGTTGCTATGCCTGATTACGCTCTTGCTACCAGTCTCCTATCCGTTATACCGACTTGGAGAACTTATCCTTCCCGGTTCAGATGTTTTCCTGAACTACTTTCCCACTCGTCTAACCCTAAGAACTAGTAGCGCAATCCACCTGTTACTACTTTTCCACCATTCCAGATATCGAAACATTACTTCACGCAATCTAGAAGATTGTTCAGTTGACACATACACTGTACGCTCTCATGACCATCACTTAACTCTTTCATTCTTCACGACTGCTCAATGATCTAACGACACTTCTGCACTTAAGTCCCTACCACCCCTAAACATTGGATAAGTCGGGAGGACATCTCCTTTCACAAGGTCATAGTACCTTCTACTGATGCTCAAACACATCGTATTACAACCCGACGCGAGACCCGGATTGAATATTTAGAAGGAACCTAACAACGTTACCTGAATCCGAACCTTTAAAAAAACTTCGGGACACTTAAGCATTAATACATGGTCTACGGAACCTACGCACCCACATCGAGAAACTGCGAGATTAGTTATGTCGATTCTATTTTGAGATGGCATAGATAAAGCACCGTTAGAAGAAATTGTGTATAATTGGAAGTGATCACGTTACATTGACCATATGGATTGATATTGGAATGAACGTACGATTTAGTACAATATAATGACGCCAGGCCAGCGTGATTATATTGAAGTAAATCATGCAGAAGTTTCAATGTTACTACATGAGGAATATGGGGTGATCTAGGGAAAATTTTGTTAGGAATCACTTGAGCATACACATTGTAGCCTGTTAAAGGTAGGGAAAGAATAACTGTGTAGCCCAGGTACTGTACAAGAAGGGCCTTGATTGCAGAATTGATAACCCAAAAATTTGTATTAGAGATCGACACCCTGGACATTTAAGGAAAAAGTTCTCAAATAGGAAAAACTTTGTACTAACTTGTGGTAGAGCAATCGTTATCCCAGTTATAGAAACTCGCATGGATCCTGATTTTGGTTAGGGTACGTTCCATCACAACGTTTTATTGTTTCAGAGTTGTTTAATACAAGAACGATAGAAACCTTATATCTAAGCACCTTAGCGTTATGAGTAATAAGCCATCAACAACCATGAGAGTTATGTATTCTATAGGACCAGCAAATGGTAAGCTGGCGGAGATAGAGGAATAATTTAAGGTGGTACTTTAAGATTAACAGGTGGGTCATTTGGAGATGACCTCCTGTTAACCAAACTTTGGAGTTTTAATGTAGTAGTTGAGAAGGGTTAGTTACCTACGTACAGGCATATGTTATTTGAGAAGATTGATAAAAAAATTTCACAGTAGTACAGTAAGATTTGATTTGGGATGAACTTTAAGATTAACTTAATACTCATCAAGTTAGGAAGCTTGACGAAATAGTTGGAACGAACTAACTTTCAAGGATGAAAGCGGAATTTATTTATAATGAGGAAATTTTATTCGTATACCTCGCAAGAATGTTGAAACTATTATGGGAAGAGTTGTCGCCCGAAAACTGAACCTTATTAGTTACATGACAACGACCCGAAATCCCACAATGGAAATGGAAAGAAATTCATCACTAAACTACCAGAGACGGTAAGGCGGTTAGGACATCATCTGGGTTATTATTGACCATCTCGCCAAAACTGCTCACCTTCTAGCCATGAAAGAAACCGATACAATGGACAAACTTGCACAACGATACTTAAAGGAATTGTATTTCGTCACTTCAACAATTCAAATTCTATATTGAAGATTTCCCGAGAATCTCATTTGATACTCATTCTTACACAACTCTAAATCCTAACTTATTACGAGGAACTTCTTATTCGACGATAACCACAACATCATCCTTCTTACTTCGATATTAGTCGTACCAGTTTGAAATTTTCCTAAAATCAATGAGAAGTTAACTCTTATCCTCATACCCTCCCATTCGTATATCACTTATAAGCAACAATTTCACACTTAAGCATTTTTGGTCAAAGGACTTATGCCCTACTAATAGTCGTCAAACACATATAAATTCAATGGTCTTTATTACCTCAAATATCACTCGAAATTTTCAAAAGTCTTTTACTCGATTCTCATCAATCTTTTCCAACTTGTAACCTCCGAAATATGAAATTTTGTTTGCCAAAACTTTACACACATTATTTTACTGTGCTATCCTCTCAAAGCTTTATAAAAATAAATTTATTTTGTTTGCCATTCATGCAATTTTTTTTTTTTTAAATCGTATCCGTTATATAAAATAAAGTAAATGAGTACTTATTTTTGACAAGTACATATGAAACTTCACCTGCACTTTTACAAATCAAATCTTTTATTCAAAGGATATCATACTTTGAACGGTACGTGTTGTACATAACCCTAATTTACTAAGAACTTCATTCCTTCTCTTACATTGTCACCATAAACGAATTTTTTTTATAAAACCTTTGTTGCTTATTATATAAAATTTTTGTTGCTTATCCGTATCCAAGTCATCATAAAGGCTTTATAACCGTCGAAATCGAGAGATTCGTGTATATGTGATAAAGTCACTGATTACCATGTCATGCAAGGCCTTCGAACATCCACATAAACTATTCAAAACTATTGCGTTACCCCATGGATTTATTTCACCACACCAGTTAGAACAATGCTCTTCCTTACATAACTCTAAGTCCTAACTCATTCCAAGAAACTCTCATTTAGTAACATTAACACCATCGGTATTCTGACTTCATTATTAGTCACGATGAAATGTCCCGTTCTTATTGATTAAAAACGTTCCATATTAATTGATTTCGTTGCGAGGTTTTGACCTCTATATGAGACGTTTTTCAAAGACTGCATTCATTTTAAAACAAACCATAACCTTTATTTCATCAATAAAGGTTTAAAAAGCTTTACGTAGATTATCAAATAATGATAATCTAAAATATCCTGTTTACACACGACCATTACATAATGGTTTACAATACAAATATGTTACAACAAAATAAGTTTCTTGAATGCAGTTTTTACACAATATCATACAAGCATGGACTCCAAATCTCGTCCTTATTTAAGTATGCGATAGCGGAAGCTCTTAATAATCACCTGAGAATAAACATGCTTAAAACGTCAACAAAAATATTGGTGAGTTATAGGTTTAACCTATATATATCAAATCATAATAATAGACCACAAGATTTCATATTTCAATACACATCCCATACATAGAGATAAAAATCATTCATATGGTGAACACCTGGTAACCGACATTAACAAGATGCATATATAAGAATATCCCCATCATTCCGGGACACCCTTCGGATATGATATAAATTACGAAGTACTAAAGCATCCGGTACTTTGGATGGGGTTTGATAGGCCCAATAGATCTATCTTTAGGATTCGCGTCAATTAGGGTGTCTGTTCCCTAATTCTTAGATTACCAGACTTAATAAAAAGGGGCATATTCAATTTCGATAATTCAACCATAGAATGTAGTTTCACGTACTTGTGTCTATTTTGTAAATGATTTATAAAACCTGCATGTATTCTCATCCCAAAAATATTAGATTTTAAAAGTGGGACTATAACTCACTTTCACAGATTTTTACTTCGTCGGGAAGTAAGACTTGGCCACTGGTTGATTCACGAACCTATAACAATATATACATATATATCAAAGTATGTTCAAAATATATTTACAACACTTTTAATATATTTTGATGTTTTAAGTTTATTAAGTCAGCTCTCCTCGTTAGTAACCTACAACTAGTTGTCCACAGTTAGATGTACAGAAATAAATCGATAAATATTATCTTGAATCAATCCACGACCCAGTGTATATATATCTCAGTATTGATCACAACTCAAACTATATATATTTTGGAATCAACCTCAACCCTGTATAGCTAACTCCAACATTCACATATAGAGTGTCTATGGTTGTTCCGAAATATATATAGATGTGTCGACATGATAGGTCGAAACATTGTATACGTATCTATGGTATCTCAAGATTACATAATATACAATACAAGTTGATTAAGTTATGGTTGGAATAGATTTGTTACCAATTTTCACGTAGCTAAAATGAGAAAAATTATCCAATCTTGTTTTACCCATAACTTCTTCATTTTAAATCCATTTTGAGTGAATCAAATTGCTATGGTTTCATATTGAAATCTATTTTATGAATCTAAACAGAAAAAGTATAGGTTTATAGTCGGAAAAATAAGTTACTAGTCGTTTTTGTAAAGGTAGTCATTTCAGTCGAAAGAACGACGTCTAGATGACCATTTTAGAAAACATACTTCCACTTTGAGTTTAACCATAATTTTTGGATATAGTTTCATGTTCATAATAAAAATCATTTTCTCAGAATAACAAATTTTAAATCAAAGGTTATCATAGTTTTTAATTAACTAACCCAAAACAGCCCGCGGTGTTACTACAACGGCGTAAATCCGAGTTTACGGTGTTTTTCGTGTTTCCAGGTTTTAAATCATTAAGTTAGCATATCATATAGATATAGAACATGTGTTTAGTTGATTTTAAAAGTCAAGTTAGAAGGATTAACTTTTGTTTGCAAACAAGTTTAGAATTAACTAAACTATGTTCTAGTGATTACAAGTTTAAACCTTCGAATAAGATAGCTTTATATGTATGAATCAAATGATGTTATGAACATAATTACTACCTTAAGTTCCTTGGATAAACCTACTGGAAAAGAGAAAAATGGATCTAGCTTCAACGGATCCTTGGATGGCTCGAAGTTCTTGAAGCAGAATCATGACACGAAAACAAGTTCAAGTAAGATCATCACTTGAAATAAGATTGTTATAGTTATAGAAATTGAACCAAAGTTTGAATATGATTATTACCTTGTATTAGAATGATAACCTACTATAAGAAACAAAGATTTCTTGAGGTTGGATGATCACCTTACAATATTGGAAGTGAGCTAGCAAACTTGAAAGTATTCTTGATTTTATGTAACTAGAACTTGTAGAATTAATGAAGAACACTTAGAACTTGAAGATAGAACTTGAGAGAGATCAATTAGATGAAGAAAATTGAAGAATGAAAGCGGTTTTAGGTGTTTTTAGTCGTTGGTGTATGGATTAGATATAAAGGATATGTAATTTTGTTTTCATGTAAATAAGTCATGAATGATTACTCATATTTTTGTAATTTTATGAGATATTTCATGCTAGTTGCCAAATGATGGTTCCCACATGTGTTAGGTGACTCACATGGGCTGCTAAGAGCTGATCATTGGAGTGTATATACCAATAGTACATACATCTAAAAGTTGTGTATTGTACGAGTACGAATACGGGTGCATACGAGTAGAATTGTTGATGAAACTGAACGAGGATGTAATTGTAAGCATTTTTGTTAAGTAGAAGTATTTTGATAAGTGTATTGAAGTCTTTCAAAGGTGTATAAATACATATTAAAACACTACATGTATATACATTTTAACTGAGTCGTTAAGTCATCGTTAGTCGTTACATGTAAGTGTTGTTTTGAAACCTTTAGGTTAACGATCTTGTTAAATGTTGCTAACCCAATGTTTATAATATCAAATGAGATTTTAAATTATTATATTATCATTATATTATCATGTATGAATATCTCTTAATATGATATATATACATTAAATGTCTTTACAACGATAATCGTTACATATATGTCTCGTTTAAAAATCATTAAGTTAGTAGTCTTGTTTTTACATATGTAGTTCATTGTTAATATACTTAATGATATGTTTACTTATCATAGTATCATGTTAACTATATATATATCCATTATATGTCATCATATAGTTTTTACAAGTTTTAACGTTTGTGAATCACCGGTCAACTTGGGTGGTCAATTGTCTATATGAAACATATTTCAATTAATCAAGTCTTAACAAGTTTGATTGCTTAACATGTTGGAAACATTTAATCATGTAAATATCAATCTCAATTAATATATATAAACATAGAAAAGTTCGGGTCACTACACACGACCTGTTTGGCATTTTGCAAATTCAAGAAGCGATTAACTTCTCATCCTCGTGCTCTATCCTTCGTACCTCACCTTTTAACAACGGCCTAGCATTTATGTCATTAGTTTTCATTACCTAGTAACTGGTCACCCGATGATTCAAAGTTTTTCCACCCAATCTTTTTCAACTCGTAACCTTTGAAATACGAAAAACTATGCTTGTCAAAAATTTTAGACGTTGTTTATTTGTGCGGTCCTCACAAGATTTACAGACAATGAAAGTACTAAAAACTTTTCTGTCCCTTATATGAATTATAAAATCAAATAGGTATAAATTTATACTTATTTATTTTGATACCAAGTTATATCTTCAAATTATTTAAAGACCGCTCCTTTACGAGTTATTCAACTTAAGTCAAATAGTTTTGTGCAAAATGGTACACGTTGTACCTACTTCTAAATTTACTAGGAACTTCGTCCCGTTTACATTGTCACAACAAACGTTCAAAGGTTTTGTTTTTCAAAACTCCGTTAGTTGATTTTAATAAAGGCTTTCGTATTAGACTACATCATGTATGGATCACACTTTTTCTCACCCTCTGTTGGAGATGAAACTTACTATTAAGATCTCTGTTAAAAACTCTTGAGCCACTTTGGATGGCGGTTTTATAAAATTTGTTAGAAAATCTTTGCACCCATAAAATGATCTTTTTAAAGTTAGACATGATAAAAACGCGGGCTGATAAATCAGCTTTCCAGAGTACACTCAGTGGTCGCCCCATTGTAGGAAAAGCACTAGGTGAGTTTCTGCCCTCAAAATTTCACGGCTAAACGCAACACCCTCGTAAACATCATCTCTATGAATCAGTATGTTGAGATACAAGAGTTATTTTGGAGATTCATTTCACTCGGAGTAAACCATTCTCTAGGACCCAGAGTTCACTCTCGTTCAAAGACCACACTTTCCGTGTAACTTTCTTTTGGAAATGTAATATAAGATACTCTGAGAACCTATGAATCTTGTTATCCCTTGGGAAGGGACAGCTTAAAACATCTACGACACTCAGGTGGATACTCTATATATTTTTTCCTTCAGTGGTTGCAACTGTATGTTGCTCTAGTTAATGATAACCCTAACTTCAACATGTAACTGAAAGGATGAAGTTACATTACGGAACTGTGCTTTCATTTCATCTAAGGATAAGTTCACTATGGTAAATTAGGTGATTTCCTTCATTGTTCGTACAGACCGTCCTGAAGACACTACGAATAATTATGGCTTGCAAGTCCGATTGGTCACTTTCACCTAAAGTTTCAATTCACTTATTCAAATGAAACGTTCCTAAATATCGAGTTCTTTATGCCTCTGGCCTCCTTTCAAAATCAAGGGATTAGTACAACCCGTGGCTAATACTATCCAGACTTCAAAACGCATGGTTGTGATCACCATGTTTTCCATCCTACCTGTCAGATTATTATTATGACATAAACGCTCAATGTTTTAAATGAGGTTAGAAACATTCACGCATCCAGCTCACTGAAGATGCCTGTAAGGGTAAACACACCATCTTTCCTTTAGTGGATATACATTCAGATGACATACTCATGTTATTCGGAAACGAAATCAATTTGTTGATCTCTTAGGACAAGAGACTTAATTAACGACATGTACCTATCCTCACTTTCATACGCCGAAGTACCTTTCAAGGTAAATAACTTACTTCTGAGCCCACGGGTCTCACGGAACTATGATACGCTCCTTCTTATTCGAATACGGTACCATTATTGGACACTCCTTAAAATTTCGGGACGAAATTTTCTTTAACAGGTGGGTAATGTAACGACCCTGGTTTTTCCAACATTTATTTATTAATAATTATTATTATTAATGCGTGTGATTAAACGAATGTATGTTATTACATTTACATGTAACCATGATTGCCCGTACTTGATTTTAATTGCCCGAAACGTCTTTGTGACACACGAAACTTTCACGAATAATATTTTTAGATATTATTTGCATTCATGATTAAGTTTATTAATCATTTTAATTAACTATAGTTATTAGTTAGTTACTTGGGCTTTAATTGAATTAATTGGTAAATTAATGGAACTTGGGCTTGTTTAATGTTAATGGACTCATGAATATGGACTTATAAGCCCACCCTACACCTTATTGGATTCACTAGCCCATGTCTTTCATGTGTAAGTGTCATTTAAGTTGCAACTAGTTAGTTAAGTCACATAGGAATCTAGTTTGCACTTAATCCTCATGCATGCACCCTTATTATCCATCTTTTGTAACTTTTACATGTTAATGACCAAGGGACTTCTCCCCTTTCCCTTTGATTTCTGTTGGCCGTGGACTAGAGTGCATCAAGGAGGGTTTTTCTTTCAAGTTTTCTTACTACATGATTCATTAATTCACTTCACTTTTCACACACTTGATTCCTCTCAACTTTTCTCTCCTTTTTCTCTCTAATCTTGTGAGTAACTTGAACTTCTTTTCCTCTTTTTCTTCTTGCTAAAACCGTGACATAACACTCTTAATCATCATCATAATTTACTTGTTATTACTTGTTCTTGTTTAATGTTTGATTACTTGTAGTTACTAGTAGTTGTTGTTACTTACTTACATGTTACAAGAATAAACTTTCTAGTTTGATTCTTCTTTTATCTTGTTTTACAAGAACAACAAGAACATAAACTTACTAGTTATGTTCTACATACACTTTCTTAAAAGATTGCAAGTTCATGTGTTGATTAAAATCACACTTGTAGTTCTTGAAGTAAACTCAAAGTTTACTTTACTTAAAGATCAAACTTTGGTTGAATCTTCAAAAGTATGAACAACCATGAACCTTTTACTTATTTACTTAGTTACTTCTTCATTTTATGCACTTTAATTTCATGTAGTTAGTTTAAATGGTCAAGTACTACAAGTTAGTCTTGATCCCATACTATCTTGAACTAATAGTTAACTTGAAAGTTCAAGAACACACAAATAAGTTTTTCTTTAAATATAACTTTGTATACTTATGCTTGATCTAGACTTTTGAGTCTTGGATCTTCAAGATCTAACTAAGAACTATGTTCTACATCTTAAGATCTTGATTAGTTAGTCTACTTTCAAGTTTGTAACTTATTATTAGTTTTGAAGTTCATGTATGTGTTAGATCTAAGACTTAGATGTAACTTTGGTTCATCAAACTTCATACAACTCTTAAGTGAGTTGTGCTTCATGTCTTAGACTTACACTTGGGTTATGATGGTCAAAACATGGTAAAGATGATTTAAACACATCAATGAGTTGTACACTTGAAGCTATAGGCATCAAGGATGAGAACCATGATGAACATCAAGCACCAAACTCACCGGAACCCATTATTTTTCTGCTTTCTGTCTGCTACCTACTGTTGTATGGTTTCTGTAACAGACCAGTAGACCTGGGCTGTTGTGATTATGATTTTCAAATAACTCTGTTCGAGTAGATAACTTTTCATATAGGACTCGTCTTAATCCGAGTTACAGTTTAGGATTTATGGCCCTCCGATCGTCACTATGTCCTTTTAACGCTGTGCAGAAATTTCTGACCTACTCGCACTTAGACCGTCGCCACGGTCAAACGAAGACGAGTTTACTTCTGTAAATTTTACCACATTTAAAGGACTCATATATGGAACCATGGCCACTGGTCTCATCTTAATTCAGTAAGGGTAGAGGCCGTGGGGACTGACTGAAATCAGCCTTTGTTTTAAACTACTTTCATAAATGAAACTTACTTTATGCCTTTTGTTTGATGATGAATGATGATGACCTTTAAGACCTTATTTACGTAATTTTAAACCTATTCAGACAACTTACTGACTTAGTACTATTTGACTTAGGTTGAGGACTTTCGGACCGATTACTTGCACACTTTTCCCGACTCGACTTTACCGCTACTTTATCATTGTGAGTTATAGCATTCCCTTTTTACTTTAACTTATTTTGGGAACTGAGAATACATGCGGATTTTTATGTTTTTACATACTAGGCACGAGTACTTAAACTTATATATGTGTGGGTTATACAATGGCAAAAACATTCCCTTTAGCTCGGTAACGTTTAATCATTGGTTTTTGAACCGTGAACGCGAATCTTAGATATGGATCCATAGGGTTTGACATCCCCACTCGGGCTAGTAGCGCTAGCATTTAACGAGTGTTTAATATTTCGTAAACATACACACTCGCCAAGTGTACTTTCAGGGGGTATTATTTTATTAAACGTTAAGTTAGTTACCGAGTGCCCACGGTTGAGCATATACTTAACATACTGATTTGGATTACTTTTGAAATGCTCTTTGTAGCACTAAAATCTCGTGACCTACCTTACATTACTGTTATACTTAAACTATAGCTCACCAACATTCGTGTTGACGTTTTTAAGCATGTTTTTCTCAGGTGCTTAAGGTTTGCTTGCTTCCGCTGTGTACTAGTCTTACTGTAGACACCCGCTGCTCTAGAGTTATCTTCGCATGAATTACTTTATCTTGCATTCAAACTTAATTACTTTTGAACTATGAATTGTAACGACCTAAGGGTCACGTACTATTACCTTTGCTTCTGTTCATTGAAGCATACTTTTGATGTAAAACAATTGACGTTAGTTATGACATCACCTTTTGATATGGATGCAAACTGGTTTTGAAAACGCATATAGTGTTTGACCTTGTAATGATCCCGTTGTTGATGGTCCGTACATGATGATTTAGTACGGGGCGTCACATCTATCACACAATATCAAACATGTTAAGAGATTAATATATCACATAATATTTACATGTTAATAATATGTAGTTTCCAACAAAAGTGTTAAGCAATTGTTTTTATAGAAAACATGGTCGAAGTCCAGACTCACTAATGCATCCTAACAAAATCAGTAAGACACACTAATGTAATTTTCTGGTTCTCTAAGACCAACGCTCGGATACCAACTGAAATGTCCCGTTCATATTGATTATAAACGTTTCTTATTAATTGGTTTCTTTGCGAGGTTTTGACCTCTATATGAGACGTTTTTCAAAGACTGCATTCGATTTTAAAACAAACCATAACCTTTATTTTATCAATAAAGGTTTAAAAAGCATCACGTAGATTATCAAGTAATGATAATCTACAATATATCGTTTACACACGACCATTACATAATGGTTTACAATCATATTACACAACAACTTAAGTCTCCGAATGCAGTTTTTAAAACAATAATTATACAAGCATGCAGACTCCAAATCCTGTCTTTATTTAGCATGCAACATCGGAAGCTCTTTAATAATCACCTGAGAATAAACATGCTTTAAACGTCAACAAAAATGTTGGTGAGTTATAGGTTTAACCTATATATATCAAATCGTATTAATAGACCACAAGATTTCATATTTTCATTTCTCATAAACAACATGCATGCATAACAGCAATCTGCATAAAAATCATTCATATGTTGAACACCTGGTAACCGACATTAACATAATGCATAGAATATCCCCAAACAGAACCTCTCGTCTGTTGATGTGTAAAATCGTGTCTATAATTTATAATGGAAAATACCGGTTCAAAGATTAATACACATTAACAGGCAGTGTACCCAACCGTGCAGTAGTAAAGATGATGGTAAATCCGTATTCGTTCCAAGGACAGTTTAAACGTGAGAATTAAGATTGTTAGTAATGAAAATAAACTAAATTAATCTATTGAAATGGAAATTACGAGATAATGGTTTTGGTGGCTATTTAACGATTAGCCAAATCAATAATGATTTTATCTAAGAACAGAAAAGAACAATATTTTTGGTATTTTAAGATTTAAGCTTTAAAGCAACAATAAGAAATAAAATAGCTGTAATCAAATAAAAGAACAAATGTTCGTCTAGACCTTTTACACCTAGTATTGGATGCATTTAAATTAAGGCCCAGTTATAACCTAACATATGTGAACTACCTAGTCGGTTCACCTGGAATTCCCCAGCGCAAACACTACAATTAAGATTACACGACACGGAATTCCCCGTAGCCTAAAACCTCCTAATTGTGACCAAATATCTCAACTGAGATGAAGACTCGAATTACAAACACACCAACTCTCGTTGTGTATGGTTCACCCCTATTTCATCTAGCCTTTTGAATTCAATTTACTCTCGTCTCCGAGTAAGCAAACAACCAATTAAGACAAACCAATTGTAAATTTATGTATTAAATTAATGAACTCTCGTCCTATCAAACAAATACATAACCAATTGAATCGAAAAGACTAGCTTCAATAAGAATTGATCTTTAATTCAAACATCAAATCATCATATATTAAGTTAACAATTGATAAATAGCATCCAACACATAAGTTTATTAGTCTAGACAAACATTAAGTATTTAGCTCATGACCATAATATAAATTGAACACAAACACAAATAATTAATGCATAAATAAATCATCATCCACATAGACATGAACAATAAAATTTAACTAGCAAAAATATATGTTGTGTAAACAATCACCAAATGCCTTTCAAAAAAAAAAAAAAAAAAAATCACCAAATAATTAGGACTATTAGTAAATAATCTGGACAAAATAAATAAACAATAAAACTCCCTTCTCCTTTTGCTCTCTGACTTTGCCAACAACAAAACCAAGGGGGACCATCTTGTTTCCTTGCACCAATCAAAAGTACTCCTTGCTTTCCTTCTCTATTTTTTACGTGAGCAAAGCAAGGGACAAAAGCACAATGTATTAACCAAGAATAAAACCAGGTGGGTCCTACGATTTTGTAGTAAAACAACTTCAACAATTTTTAGCCTTCTCCTTTGCTTCTGCTTGTTTGCGTCGACTGCAAAACCCCCAAGTGGGGTCCTCACAGCTGCCCCAAAAAAAAATTAACCTTCGTATTATTTTTGCTCCATGTCTTCTTTTATAACAATCACAATTAGGTTGATATCTCTTTTTCTTCAAGTTGGACCTTAACTTATGTGAATTAATATGGACTTTAAAGCTTTGAAAACTATACTCCCTCCTGGTCCATCGATCACCTCTTTATTTTCAGCCCACAAATAATAAAAGTCAGCCCACAAACAATAAAAGTCAGCCCACATTTAATTCTGATTTATTCTGTCCAGTCGCGCAAGCAGCGTTTTCATTTTCTGTCTGACTCGAACCAAATCAAATCTTTTAGCCCAATTGTATAGAAACTTTATAATAAACCATCAAAACTCGAAATTTTACATCTTGACGCTCTCAAACCCAATTCTTCCAAATAACCTTCAAAACTCTTCCAAATCGTATCCAAAGGACTAAAATATGACGGATATTGCTAAGATAAACATATGAAATATATGCAATATATGCAATATCAAATCACCCCACACTAGAGTCTTGCTTGTCCCCAAGCAACATGACTCGAAAATAATCTTCTACTAAAATAACAATCTTCAATGATAAATGTAGAACTAAATACGAACCAATTGAGCAACTAGCGTGGGTACGGTTTTAAGAGAACAAATCAACCATATGACTTCCACTTGTAATCCCAAAATCTCCAACATCCCCAAATAAAGCATCGGCACAATAATAATAACTCGAACAAAGTGTACCAAATATGTAATCCAAATAAATGTAGAAGATCTCGAACCTGATAATGTCTTCATGAATATGAAACGGGGGATACAAGTGGAAGTCATGAGCCGAGAAGGTAGAACCAACGAACAATACGAACCGTACGGGATACCCCGCGATTGGTCAAGCCAATGCCTCCCATAGTACCTAACATCACGAGATGTCGGTAAGAGAATAATGTGCGTAGGAGGATACACATTACGTCCAGATATCATCGATAATCATGAGGTGATCATCTAATCCGTTAAGTCAATCATAAAGATTGAAGTTCATCAGGCTTAAAAGCTGATTAATCTTTAAGGAGATCATCCTTCCGGGGATCTGATAAATCATTGACATTTTGTGTATGCATGGTGCCCCCCGTTTTACGAGACAGATCTCCCTCATCGAGATAAGTCTGACCACTAGCTCCCTGTTTGATGTTGAGGTCTAGTGCATTTCCAGCCGATGGTAGAGAAGACTTTTCAAGACTGTTCGTCAACCTACAGCTGGTCTGGACTACAACTTCTGAAATAAATCAGCAAGTGTATCATTCGGGAGACTTGACTCCCTTTAGGATGGAATGGATACATCCTGTGTGGTCAAATAAAGTGGTCGGATGCAACATTGTTGAAAGGACCCGTTCATATACATTATAAATGATTCACAATAGTTGATTACATCGCGAGGTATTTGACCTCTATATGATACATTTTACAAACATTGCATTCATTTTTAAAAGACAAACTTTCTTTACAACGAAAGTTGACAGCATGCACACCATTTCATAATACATCCAACTATAATTTGGCTTAATAATAATCTTGATGAACTCAATGACTCGAATGCAACGTCTTTCAAAATATGCCATGAATGACTCCAAGTAATATTCTTAAAATGAGCTAATGCACAGCGGAAGATTTCTTTAATACCTGAGAATAAACATGCTTTAAAGTGTCAACCAAAAATTTGGTGAGTTCATAGGTTTATCATAACAATCATTTCAATATATTAATAGACCACAAGATTTCCGTTTATAAATATATGTACACTCGCAAGTGTATAAAAGTATTCTATAAGTTGTAGGCACCCGGTAACAAGCCTTAACGTTCATGTTTTACCCTCTGAAGTACACCAGATCAGGTGTGTTTAAAATAACCTCGAAGTACTAAAGCATCCCATAGTCAGGATGGGGTTTGTCAGGCCCAATAGATCTATCTTTAGGATTCGCACCTACCGTACATAGACAAGTAGTTTAATGTTACCAAGCTAAGGGTATATTTCTGGTTTAAACCCACGTAGAATTAGTTTTAGTACTTGTGCCTATTTCGTAAAACATTTATAAAAATAGCGCATGTATTCTCAGTCCCAAAAATATATATAAAAGGGAGCAAATGAAACTCACAATACTGTATTTCGTAGTAAAAATACATATAACGTCATTTAACAAGTGCAAGGTTGGCCTCGGATTCACGAACGTATCAATATTGAGATTCAATATTGCAGGAAAGTACGTAGACGCAACGGAGATGATAAACACTAGATTGACCTCACGAGCATACCCATGAACCATACCCATCACCTCCATAGCTATAACCCATAATTTCCTTAGCTTCGACTCATTCAAAAAAACTATTTTGAAATCACTCGGACAGCACTCCATCGTAATATTTTATGTATACTAATAATATCTTGAAATAATACAGAGCAAATATATATATTTATATATATAAATTGATTGAGAGAGTTTAGAGAAATATATTTTCAATTTTCTATGAAATAATGAAACCTACTGAATTCTATTTATAATAGATTTTTGAATTATTAAAGTGAATTATTAAAGTATGAATTATTAAAGTGAATTATTAAAGTATGAATTATTAAAGTGAATTATTAAAGTATGAATTATTAAAGTGAATTATTAAAGTATGAATTATTAAAGTGAATTATTAAAGTATGAATTATTAAAGTATGAATTATTAAAGTGAATTATTAAAGTATGAATTATTAAAGTGAATTATTAAAGTTAAAGTAAAGTAAAAGTAAAGTAAAGGTAAAGTTAAAGTATAGTAAAAGTATAAAAACTATGTATGTATAATACGCGTATAAATATATATAATATTAAATTAAATCGTTATATATATTTAATGAAATAAAATATAAATATCGTTATATTTATTATACTGGTTAAGTAATGAGTTGTCAAAAGTGATTCTAGATATTTATAAAAGTTATATACATTTTAATAATAAAGTTCTTTTTAAACTGAAAACGTCTTTGTACGTTTGAAAATAGATTAATAGAATATTATGGAAACCAATTCTCCACTAACTTTTGTCTAACTTTCGTAAATGACACTTTTTGTTTTTATTTATAAATAGTTTTACAAATTATTCAGAATATCGTTAAGAGGAATAGATTTTCTCAAATCATAGTGGACCTCTCAATAGAGATTTGTAATCATAATTCAATGTTTCTGATAATTCAATCATTTAATAATTTTTTTTTTAATTTCGTCGAAAATCATATTGAAACAAATGCGTTCGTGTAAAGTATTATACGTTTAATACTTTATTAATATTCTCAAGTTATAATATATATATATATATATATATATATATATATATATATATATATATATATATATATATACATACATATACATATCTATTTATATATAATGGTTCGTGAATCGTCGAAATTTGGTCGAGGTTATAATGAATGTATGAACACAGTTTAAAATTCTTGAGATTTAACTTAACAAATTTTGCTTATCGTGTCGGAATAATATACAGATTAAAGTTTAAATTTGGTCAAAAATTTCCGGGTCGTCACAGTACCTACCCGTTAAAGAAATTTCGTCCCTGAAATTTGATAGAGGTCGTCATGACTAACAATGAGAATGTTATTATAACGATTATAGAGTTTTATCATGTTCAAGAAGAATGGATAAAATAATTCGATTACTCGAAGCGTGTTAGTGAAGTTATCGTAAATGAATGAAATAAGATAATAGTGATTCGTCGTATCTTTTGACGTCATCACGATTTATCTCCGAAAATAAAATCTTTGTAATCTATATTGGATTTGATTATTCGGCGATTAAGGAAATTATGATCCTCTTCGAATTAATGCGATAATCCATTTTGATTTCTCTGTCGGATATTTCACTATAAATCCACCTCATTTGTTTTCTTACAACTCACACCTTCTCAACTCATATTTTAAAGTATTTGTCAATATGCTTCATCCAGTGCTGATTCTTGATATACTCCTCACTTTCATATTTGTCGCTCTTCTTTTTCATCTGCCTCCAGAAGAATCTATTTACTTCTACTATACTCTTGGTTTTATAGTGTTTTTAGTTCTCTTGTGTCTTTATATTGCTATATGCATTGATATATACGGTTTGTGATTTCTGGGTTATTGTTGGGTTTTATATCTTCCCTTATATTTCAAAGTCCTTGCTTCTTCTATAATCATTGTCATCCACAGTTAATGCTCTCTTCTATTTGCTATAATTTATACTCCCATTTCTAGTTCGGAGCTTTGTCCTTTCGTTTCTTCTTCTTGCGATTAAGCACTGATTGTAATGGTCCAGAATTTACAGATATAAATTTTGGAATGAACATTGTTAATGTTCTAGGAAAGAAATTGTAATGGCACGATCTTGACTTGTCAAATTACCAGAATACCTCGGAAAAGGCCGAATCATCAAGAAATATTTTCTTGATATTTAGAGATCAAAGAGAATACAAGAGTCGTGTAACATAGCACATGATGACGTTATGATCTGTGAATCATCATTCCATTTAGAAACTCAGCATGAATTACTGTAATATAATCACGTTGATCAAGTGTCATTATATTATACTAACTCATGCTTCAGCTCCCAACACTTCTTCAAGAATATTCCTATTTTAAACTCGAATGTTTCAGAATTTAGAAACTAAAATAGTTTCTTTTATGATATAATACAGATAGCGCGAAGAGGTAAATGATTTCAGATAAGAATAATTATAAAAATATTTTCAGAAGTATGGATGATATTTATAATGAAAGATACGATGATATCTTAGAATGTCTAATATCAGAGGATGATGAAGGATATTGTCCGTAGGGGTTTAGAGTCAGGAGCAAGGTATTCGTTAATGACTTCAGCAAGTACTGAATCATTTGGATTCTTTGAAGGCAGGTTCAGCCTTTGTGATTTGTCCACAGCCTCCTTCATACTTTGCTCAATCGGTTTTCCAATTCCAAAGCTTCTCTTTTTTTGAGCTTTGCCAATATACTATCCTTTATCATCCAACTTTTTACTGTTAAGGTCGTTTACAGTTTTTGCTGCTTCATCAGCATTTTTCAAAATTTCGAGAACTGGTTCGCAGTTTAGGGTGTTTTTCAGAAATTTCTCATTCAAAGAATGTAAGTCTTAGAGGTAGACGTTGTGTGTATATGTAATTGTTGATATAGACATGCTGTGCGGTTTCAAAATACTGATTGCTGATTCTCAATAATTGGTATGGCAATTCTTGTTATAAGGTACGAATGAGTATATGATAGGGTTTCGATAATTATAATGATTTTTTTTTTTAAAAGTCAAAGATCAGTGTAGTTGTTTGTAAGTTTATTGCTAATGTGGTGAATATAAACGATTCCCCGGTAACATTGGCGAAAGGGCAACGTATCTATCGAGGTTATAATAAGACTGTTTTGATTGAGAAGTCGAAGTTGACTTGCTGGAGCTGTGACAAAACTGTTTATTTTGAAACGGAATTGAAAAGTTATTTTAGCTAGTAAATGCCAAAGGGTCTAACATGGATACGTGTCGAACTATGACTTGGGTTTTGAGAGTTTTTCAGGTGTATAACTGTGGGTAACATGTGGTTGGATCATCATCTCGATTGTTCCTTAGTTGAAGTGTCTTCAGGAATTTCGAAGGGTTTGAGCACATATTGTAATCGTTAATACATATGATGTTCTAACACAGTTTTGAAGTCAAAGTATAGCTTTGAAAGATATAGGAATCTAAGAGTGATGATACTGGTTATATTTCGAATTGAATTATGCGATTTCAAAATCAGAATATGTAATTGAATTTGAATGAGTATGATTGTTTTGATTTATATGAAAGAATGGATATTGTTGTGAAAGTATGGAGTATAGTTGATGATTGCTGAATAAGTTTCGAAAAATGTTATATATCTCTTGGGTATTACCTACCCGTTAAAAAAAATTTCACAATTAATATTTTGTACAAAAGAAGTTTATTACAGTCTTTATGAAAATATATGTGTATATTTTCTTTAGATGTAATATAGATTTAATGAGTTAATATTAAATTAAACTCATTTGTTTTATGGTTGGAACTAGAATTGAGTAATCCCTAAAACTTTATAAATTGCATAAGTATTTCTTCAATAATATTGAAATTATGAATCATTACTTTGTTATTTGTTGGTTTTCGTGAAATTCTTGTGAACTTCGCAAGGTACGAATGATGTTATTTGAAAAGTTTCGAGTACATCAATGATGAAAGTGTAAAATCAAACATATATTCGAATAATACACTTGATTTATTATGAATTGGATTTTTATTGAATTGAGACAGAGATCGAAATTAACGATGGTTAAGTTGTAGACGAAGGACGTACATCATTGCATATTTGTAATATGAATTAACTGAGTAGTTAAGATTCACACATAATAGCTTAGTACGAAAAGATTTATTATGGTTTAAAAATTTATACATATAAAATATACATATAAATCTTTCGATTGGAAATGAGTTAATACTTCATAACTCGTTGATACAATATATTTGTTGTTGATTCGTAATGATGTCCACAATGATTCTTGAACTGACAGAGTTTGTAATGTTACAGGTGCTATTGATTCTGACGATACTGACGGCACTGACTGTGTTGATGCTGCTACGGTCCTGTTGATGCTGTTGGTAAAACAATTCTAACATGTAAATCGTACACCATTTTCGATCAAAGTTTCTACTCTACCATCTCCGTTCACTCATCCGATTTACGGTCAGAATTAAATAATCTCTAAGATTTTGCAGATTACATAACTGCCGCAGAGATATCTCTTCAATGAAGTTTATGAATTAATACTTCATCGTTTGTTGTTGTTGATATTCCTGGATATTTACAGGGCGTATGACGTTGATGTTTGAGATACAGATTGTGATGTTGCGGTGTGGGATGTGGATGTTGTTGTTGGTGGTGGTGATGGTACTGTTGGTGTTGCTGATGGTGGTACTGTTTATGCTGCAGGTGCTGCTGCTGGTGTTTGTAACCTTTGCACCATATTCTCCAAAGCCACTACCCGAGCGCGAAGCTCGTTGACTTCTTCTATTACACCGGGGTGATTGTCGGTTCGGACGAGCGGATAAATAAAATCTAGAATTTGGTGTAGTATGTAATCGTGACGAGATACTCTAGAAATAAGAGAGAAAATAGTGTTTCGGATAGGTTCGTCGGTAAGTGCTTCAGGTTCTTCGCCAAGAGGGCAATGTGGTGGATGAAAGGGATCACCTTCTTCTTGTCTCCAATGATTAAGGAGACTACAAACCCATCCCCAATTCATCCAGAATAGATGATGAATAATTGGTTGATCCATTCCGGTCACACTGCTTTCGGAACTTGAGTGGGATTCCATTTCAGAATCCGAGGGACTTGAACTAATGACGAATTCCATTTCGTACGATTGAATAAAGAATTTTTCGATATGAAATGATTTTCCGGCTATCGGGTGGTATTCTAATTATATAGAGCAAAAGGTTTCGTAGATTACGGAGGAATTTACGGAATATGTCAGGCAAAGTTTACAGTAACAGATACGCTAAGATATGAATTAGCAGATACGCTATGATATGAATTTTGTTTATACATTATTCATGCAATCAATGCAATAAGATGTGTCTAGACTAAGAATGATAAGCTGGTAATTTCTGACAAAAATGATGAGCAAAACTTTTGACATGCAGACACGGTCGAAGTCCAGACTCACTAATGCATCCTAACGACTATCAGTTAGACACACTAATGCAGACCTGGTTCGCTAAGACCACCGCTCTGATACCAACTGAAAGGACCCGTTCGTATACATTATAAACGATTCACAATAGCTGATTACATCGCGAGGTATTTGACCTCTATATGATACATTTAACAAACATTGCATTCGTTTTTAAAAGACAAACTTTCTTTACAACGAAAGTTGACGGCATACACACCATTTCATAATACATCCAACTATAATTTGGCTTAATAATAATCTTGATGAACTCAATGACTCGAATGCAACGTCTTTCAAAATATGCCATGAATGACTCCAAGTAATATCCTTAAAATGAGCTAATGCACAGCGGAAGATTTCTTTAATACCCGAGAATAAACATGCTTTAAAGTGTCAACCAAAAGGTTGGTGAGTTCATAGGTTTATCATAACCATCATTTCAATATATTAATAGACCACAAGATTTCCGTTTATAAATATATGTACACTCGCAAGTGTATAAAAGTATTCTATAAGTTGTAGGCACCCGGTAACAAGCCTTAACGTTCATGTTTTACCCTCTGAAGTACACCAGATCAGGTGTGTTTAAAATAACCTCGAAGTACTAAAGCATCCCATAGTCAGGATGGGGTTTGTTAGGCCCAATAGATCTATCTTTAGGATTCGCGCCTACCGTACATAGACAAGTAGTTTAATGTTACCAAGCTAAGGGTATATTTCTGGTTTAAACCCACGTAGAATTAGTTTTAGTACTTGTGCCTATTTCGTAAAACATTTATAAAAATAGCGCATGTATTCTCAGTCCCAAAAATATATATAAAAGGGAGCAAATGAAACTCACAATACTGTATTTCGTAGTAAAAATACATATAACGTCATTTAACAAGTGCAAGGTTGGCCTCGGATTCACGAACGTATCAATATTGAGATTCAATATTGCAGGAAAGTACGTAGACGCAACGGAGATGATAAACACTAGATTGACCTCACGAGCATACCCATGAACCATACCCATCACCTCCATAGCTATAACCCATAATTTCCTTAGCTTCGACTCATTCAAAAAAACTATTTTGAAATCACTCGGACAGCACTCCATCGTAATATTTTATGTATACTAATAATATCTTGAAATAATACAGAGCAAATATATATATTTATATATATATAAATCGATTGAGAGAGTTTAGAGAAATATATTTTCAAGTTTCTATGAAATAATGAAACCTACTGAATTCTATTTATAATAGATTTTTGAATTATTAAAGTGAATTATTAAAGTATGAATTATTAAAGTGAATTATTAAAGTATGAATTATTAAAGTGAATTATTAAAGTATAAATTATTAAAGTAAATTATTAAAGTATGAATTATTAAAGTGAATTATTAAAGTATGAATTATTAAAGTATGAATTATTAAAGTATGAATTATTAAAGTATGAATTATTAAAGTTAAAGTAAAGTAAAAGTAAAGTAAAGGTAAAGTTAAAGTATAGTAAAAGTATAAAAACTATGTATGTATAATATGCGTATAAATATATATAATATTAAATTAAATCGTTATATATATTTAATGAAATAAAATATAAATATCGTTATATTTATTATACTGGTTAAGTAATGAGTTGTCAAAAGTGATTCTAGATATTTATAAAAGTTATATACATTTTAATAATAAAGTTCTTTTTAAACTGAAAACGTCTTTGTACGTTTGAAAATAGATTAATAGAATATTATGGAAACCAATTCTCCACTAACTTTTGTCTAACTTTCGTAAATGACACTTTTTGTTTTTATTTATAAATAGCTTTACAAATTATTCTGAATATCGTTAAGAGGAATAGATTTTCTCAAATCATAGTGGACCTCTCAACAGAGATTTGTAATCATAATTCAATGTTTCTGATAATTCAATCATTTAATAAATTTTTTTTTAATTTCGTCGAAAATCATATTGAAACAAATACGTTCGTGTAAAGTATTATACGTTTAATACTTTATTAATATTCTCAAGTTATAATATATATATATATACATATACATATCTATTTATATATAACGGTTCGTGAATCGTTGGAATTTTGTCGAGGTTATAATGAATGTATGAACACAGTTTAAAATTCTTGAGATTTAACTTAACAAACTTTGCTTATCGTGTCGGAATAATATAAAGATTAAAGTTTAAATTTGGTCTAAAATTTCCGGGTCGTCACAATTGTCTTTGTAAGGAGAAACAATGAGGATCGCCCTATATTAAGTTGTCGATCTAGCGTATGGCCCGGTTTTAACTATACGATCCAATCACCGCTCTTACAGTTGACACCCGTTTTGGTACAGGTGACCTACTATTGAGTTCCAGAACTCGTAGGATTTCACGTTCAATGGTAATGAACGTGTTTGGAAATTCAAGACTTCCTCTTCCCACAGTACCTTATATCGTGAAATGATATTAGTATGAAATGGTATAGTTTAGGAAGTCTGCTATACCAAGTAGGACGTACACTCGGAAGACTTTACTTCCTATATAGGATGGAAACGATACATCCTAGGGTATGGAAAGTGTCACCTACGGTTCCCCTTGGTTTTAGGGAAACAAAACGGAACAAGCGTAATTTCCGAGCCAACTAGACCGGGCTTCGGCCTAGGGCGGAAAGAACACAGGAAACGACATTTTGTACATTTTGTAACCGTCAATTCGTAGGTAACAACTTGCCAATGTTCATAGCTTAAGATTTTGGCTTCTTTGAAATCACGAATTAAACCATAAAAAATCTTAAAACTTCCCAAAAATGGCCTAAAATGTGATGTTTCACTATTTTTAAAGTTCAAAATAACCGAAACAAAGTTTAAAATAACCACGAAAATTCATACACCCAATAATCACCCCACACTAGAGTCTAGTAATGTCCTCATTACGTTAAAATGAAAAATGAGTATAAATTTGAGAGGACATTAGTATAAGGCGAGTTAAAACTCTCAGAAATAAAATGAAATGAAATATACAAAACTTTACATAATCATGTGCATGTGTCTTTGTAATGCTCGGACATTAAAATACGGAACAATATGGCAGAATCTTTTCTCTTAACTACCATGCAACAAACCAAATGTCCAAATGTATCTGCACGTGAAACAAACCAATACAAAAAGAAAAGAAAATATTTTTGTGTTTTTAAGGGTTTTTCAAATTTTTAGGATTTTTAAAGGTTTTCAAAACATCGTTTACAAACTTTACAAAACGCGTGCAAGTTTATTACTAGTCCTGCACCCGACTCGACCCCCATGATCAGCCTTTAATGGGGTCTGAATTCCTCTAAACTTATCTGACGGTACAAGAAATCAGTGGAATATGTTTCACGAATCAGCAAGGTCAACCACTCATTAACACCACGGGTTGTGAACATTAAATTTTGAAGTTCTCCTAAATTCATTATAGAGAACTCTAACAGAACCCGGGTGTCAGGAAACGTGTCACCCTTAAGATAATCTTGGAATACCCGAATGTACCCCTCGCTCATGCTTACATCAAATGGGTCACTATAAACCGTCTTCCATATGCAATACACATCGTGATGTCCACCTGAAAATGACCAATCACTCACTTCAGTATCAATAGCTTCAAGAATGAGTGTTATTTCTTTCAGACTCTCCACGTTGTAACGGTACTCTTCCTTCTCCTTTAATTTATTTAGTTCCTCGGTTGTAGGCTCATAACCATTAGCCATGAGAGCGGCCAACAATCCTTCTTCTTCATCCATATCAAACTCATCACCACTATATGGACAAGAACCTAAACCCTGTAATTCTGGAAATTCCTAGAACAACTCAAAATGTATGTCTACGGGCTCTTTACCATTTTTTGTATAAGAGAAGTTGAACCAACGATCGTCCATCCTGCAATTAAGAAAAACTAGAAAAATATAAAAGCACCGACACTATACAAAATAACAACTAGAAACAAATGAAACACAACTAATCACAAACTAAAAATAAAAACACACCAGACTTAAATAATCACACACTAGTAAACAATCTCAAATCGACACAACTGTCCCCGGCAGCAGCGCCAAAAACTTGATGTGTAAAATCGTGTCTATAATTTATAATGGAAAATACCGGTTCAAAGATTAATACACACTAACGGGCAGTGTACCCGATCGTGCAGTAGTAAAGATGTTGGTAAATCCATATTCGTTCCAAGGACAGTTTAAACGTGAGAACTAAGATTGTTAGTAATGAAAATAAACTAAATTAATCGATTGAAATGGAAATTACGAGATAATGGTTTTGGTGGTTATTTAACGATTAGCCAAATCAATAATGATTTTATCTAAGAACAGAAAAGAACAATATTTTTGGTATTTTAAGATTTAAGCTTTAAAGAAATAAAAAGAAATAAAATAGTTGTAATCAAATAAAAGAACAAATATTTTTCTAGACCTTTTACACCTAGTATTGGATGCATTTAAATTAAGCCCCAGTTATAACCTAACATATGTGAACTACCTAGTCGGTTCACCTGGAATTCTCCAGCGCAAACACTGCAATTAAGATTATACGACACGGAATTCCCCGTAGCCTAAGACCTCCTAATTGTGACCAAATATCTCAACTGAGATGAAGACTCGAATTACAACCACACCAACTCTCGTTGTGTATGGTTCACCCCTATTTCGTCTAGCCTTTTGAATTCAATTTACTCTCGTCTCCGAGTAAGCAAACAACCAATTAAGACAAACCAATTGTAAATTTATGTATTAAATTAATGAACTCTCGTCCTATCAAACAAATACATAACCAATTGAATCGAAAAGACTAGCTTCAATAAGAATTGATCTTTAATTCAAACATCAAATCATCATATATTAAGTTAACAATTGATAAATAGCATCAACACATAGGTTTATTAGTCTTGACAAACATTAAGTATTTATCTCATGACCATAATATAAATTGAATACAAACACAAATAATTAATACATAAATAAATCATCATCCACATAGATATGAACAATAAAATTTAACTAGCAAAAATATATGTTGTGTAAACAATCACTAAATAATTAGGACTATGAGTAAATAATCTGGACAAAATAAATAAACAATAAAACTCCCCTTCTCCTTTTACTCTCTGACTTCGCCAACAACAAAACCAAGAGGGACCACCTTGTTTCCTTGCACCAATCAAAAGTACTCCTTGCTTTTCTTCTCTATTTTTTACGTGAGCAAAGCAAGGGACAAAAGCACAATGTATTAACCAAGAATAAAACCAGGTGGGTCCTACGATTTTGTAGTAAAACAATTTCAACAATTTTTAGCCTTCTCCTTTGCTTCTGCTTGTTTGCGTCGACTGCAAAACCCCCAAGTGGGGTCCTCACGGCTGCCCCCAAAAAAAAATAACCTTCGTATTATTTTTGCTCCATGTCTTCTTTTATAACAATCACAATTAGGTTGATATCTCTTTTTCTTCAAGTTGGACCTTAACTTATGTGAATTAATATGGACTTTAAAGCTTTGAAAACTATACTCCCTCCTGGTCCATCGATCTCCTCTTTATTTTCGGCCCACAAATAATAAAAGTCAGCCCACTAACAATAAAAGTCAGCCCACATTAAATTCTGATTTATTCTGTCCAATCGCGCAAGCAGCGTTTTCATTTTCTGTCTGACTCGAACCAAATCAAATCTTTCAGCCCAATTGTGTAGAAACTTTATAATAAACCATCAAAACTCGAAATTTTACTTCTTGACGCTCTCAAACCCAATTCTTCCAAATAACCATGAAAACTCTTCCAAATCGTATCCAAAGGACTAAAATATGACGGATATTGCTAAGATAAACATATGAAATGTATGCAATATCATATGTATAATAATAATCTTGAAGTACTAAAGCATTCGTACCCCGAATGAGACTTGTCAAGGTCCATAGATCTATCTTTAGGATTCGCGTCAACTAGGGGCCATTTCCCTAAATTCTTAGGTTACCAGACTTGAAGGGCGATATTCGGTTTAATAATTCAACCATAGAATGTAGTTTCACATACTTGTGTCTATTTTGTAAAACATATATAAAACTGCATGTATTCTCATCCCAAAAATAATAGATTTTAAAAGTGGGACTATAACTCACTTTCACAGATTTCCTTCGTCGAAAAAACAACACTTGGCCACGGGTCGATTCACGAACCTATAACAAATATGTACATATATATCAAAGTATGATCGAAATATATTCACAACATTTTTTTATTACATTTTAACGATTTAAGTTTGTTAAGTTAGCAGTCCAACGTTAGTAATCTACAACTAGTTGTCCACAGTTAGATGTACAGAAATAAAGCAATATATATTATCTCGAATCAATCCACGACCCAGTGTATACAAGTCTCAGGCTCGATCATTACTCAAAGTATATATATTATTTTGGAATCAACCTCAATCCTGTATAGCTAACTCAAACATTACTGCATATATAGTGTCTATGGTTGTTCCGAAATATATATATAGATGGGTCGATATGATATGTCAAAACATTGTATACGTGTCTATGGTATCTCAAGATTACATAATATATGTTAGAATACATGTATAATACAATATAAGTTAGTTAAGTTATGATTTGTATAGATTTGTTACAAATTTCACGTAGCTACAACAAGCAAAATTATCCAATCTTGTTTTACCCATAACTTCTTCGTTTTAAATCCGTTTTGAGTGTTTCAAGTTGCTCTGGTTTCATAATGAACTGTAATTTATGAAATTAAATAGAAAAAGTATAAGTTTATAGTCGGAAATATAGGTTACAAGCCACTCTTGAAAGAGGTAGTCATTTTCGTCGAAAGAACGACGTCTTGATGACCATTTTGAAAAACATACTTCCACTTTGAGTTTAACCATGATTTTTGGATATAGTTTCATGTTCATAAGAAAAATTATTTTCCCAGAAGTATAGCTTTTAAATCAAAGTTTATCATAGTTTTTAATTATCCAAACCAAAACAGCCCCCGGTTTTACTACAACGGCGTATGTCCGGTTTTAAGGTGTTCTTCGTGTTTCCAGGTTTTAAATCATTAAGTTAGCATATCATATAGATACAGAACATGTGTTTAGTTGATTTTAAAGTTAAGTTAGAAGGATTACCTTTGTTTGAGAACAACTTTAGAATTAACTAAACTATGTTCTAGTGATTACAAGTTTAAATCTTCGAATAAGATAGTAATATATATATGAATCGAATGATGTTATGAACATCATTACTACCTCAAATATAGTAGGTAAACCTACTGAAAGTGACAAGAAATGATTTGGCTTCAAAGGATTCTCGGATGGCTTGAAAGTTGTAGAAGTAGAATCATGACGCGAAAATAAGTTCAAGTAAGTTTATCACTCGAATTAAGATTGTTATAGTTATAGAAATTAAATCAAAGTTTGAATATGAGTATTATCTTGAATTAGAAAGAGATCCTACTGTAAATAAGAAAGATTTCTTGAGGTTGGATGATCACTAAGAATGGATTTGCAAGATTGGAAGTAAACTAGCAAACTTGGAAGTGTTGTTGATGTGTTCTTGAGTAGTTATTTTGTAACTTGGTTTATGTAGGGATTTATGAGCTAGATTGATGTAGTTTTTGATGAAGATGATGAAGAACACTTAGAACAATTGAAGAACACTTGAGAGAGATTAGTTTGATGCATAAAAATTGGAAAATGAAAGTGTTGGTGATGAGCTAGTTCACGTGAATCTTCATGGCCATATAAGGTCACATTAGTTTGTAATTTTGTGTAATCATTCATGCTAGATGTTAAATGATGTTTCCCTCATGTGTTGGTGACTCACAAGGGCTGCTAAGAGCTGATCATTGGAGTGTATATACCAATAGTAAATACATCTAGAAGCTGTGTATTGTACGAGTACGAATACGGGTGCATACGAGTAGAATTGTTGATGAAAACGAACGATCATGTAATTGTAAGCATTTTTGATAAGTAGAAGTACTTTGATATGTGTCTTGAAGTCTTTCAAAAGTGTATGAATACATTTTAAAACACTACATGTATATACATTTTAACTGAGTCGTTAAGTCACCGTTAGTCGTTATATGTAAGTGTTGTTTTGAAACCTTTAAGTTAACGATCTCATTTAATGTTGTTAATCCATTGTTTATTATATCTAATGAGATTTTAAATTATCATATTATCATGATAACATGGTGTATGAATATATCTTAATACAATACATATATATATATATATATATATATATATATATTAAAACGTCGTTACAACGATAATCGTTACATATATAACTCATTTTGAAACTCTTAAGTTAGTAGTCTTGTTTTACATATGTAGTTCATTGTTAATACACTTAATGATATATTTAATTATCATTTTATCATGTTAAACATAGTGTGTCAATATCTTAATATGATTCATATGTATTTCGTAAGACGTTGTTATAGCGATAACTTGTAGTTCATATGTAAAACAACGTCTTACGAAATACATATGAATCATATTAACACGTCTTACGAAATACATATGAATCATATTAAGATATTGACACACTATGTTTAACATGATAAAATGATAATTAAATATATCATTAAGTGTATTAACAATGAACTACATATGTAAAACAAGACTACTAACTTAAGAGTTTCAAAATGAGTTATACATGTAACGATTATCGTTGTAACGACGTTTTAATATATATATATATATATATATATATATATATATATATATATATATATATATATATATATATATATATATATATATATATCATTAAATATATCATTAAGTGTATTAACAATAAACTATAGAAAGATAAAATGATAATTAAATATATCATTAAGTGTATTAACAATGAACTACAAGTTTTAAACGTTCGTGAATCGCCGGTCAACTTGGGTGGTCAATTGTCTTCATGAAACTCATTTCAAATAATCAAGTCTTAACAAGTTTGATTGTTTAACATGTTGGAAACATTTAATCATATAAATATCAAATTCATTTAATATATAAACATGGAAAAGTTTGGGTCACTACAAACATATTGGCCTTATTTATAGATACATTATTCACGGATCAATAGCATGTGAAGGGAGGGAAAGTTTGATTGTGGTTAATAACACAAATATGGTAACAAATTACACATCCAGGACTTTTAATAGGACAGCCTGACAATAGAGATTTGAAAAATAATTACGCGTATTTCAACTCCTGGTTATAACTCAGTTTGTTTTCTTTTTTGATTTGTTTAACTTTATGTTGATATAGTTACTGGGCATTATATTAGGTATAGATATTTATAGAACAAATTTGATTCTAGCCTCAATTTTGCCTAAACTAATGCGTGAGAAATCATAGCAATGCAGTTTAAGAAATGAGTGAAACCATAATATTCTTGAATCAATTTTAAGAAATCAGCGAAGCCATAGCATTGCAGTTTAAGAATTAATTTTATTATGGCCTCAATATTGCCTCAATACATGCTATTAGTATAATAGCATAACCATACGAATTCTATTTAAGAAATCCTAACCCTAACCATAACAATAAACCCTAACCCTAACAATAACTTAAGAACGCAATAAGCATGTAATTGTAAATATCGATTATACAAAATATTAGTGGCAGATGCAATTCGAAATACGATGTAAATAGAAAATTAACAAAAAATTTACCTGTGTAAATATGTAATGGATGTCGATTGCAACAATTTTGTAAAGGATGTCGATTGGTAGTGGATGTCGATTGTTACAATTTTGTAAAGGATGTCGATTGCAACTGTTGTTGAATGATTAACAAAAGTCGATCGAATTAAAATCTGTGCGGAATGTCGCTTGCATCATTATTATCTCTTGGATTGTTGATTTAGGTTAATTTTGATTTAAGGATTAAGAAAAGTTGATCGATTGAAAATCTGTGCGGGATTCAGCTTCATGGAAACAATTTTGTCTCTTGGGTTGTTGATCTAGGTTGATTTTGATTTAGGTTAGCTATATGTTCTCTCCTGTATTGACTCAGTATCAGTTTGAACATTTAGTCTGTTCGCGTTTTTTTCTAAGGGTATAAGGGGAAGAAAAATCTCAATTTTTAGTTATTGAGTTATACCAATAAAATAGGTGATCTAAGGGTGGATACTAAAGGGTAGTGAAGGTCATTTTAGTGATCTAATGGCCTATATTAAAAGTTCATTTTTTGGATATCTCAATAGTGTGTTTATTATAATGTATAGTGTAGAAGTGTAGATTTGGTTATTGGTCTTATTATATCCTGTTTACGAATACATGATCTTCAAAGCGGATATATTATTATAAATTGTTGTTGATCTTCATCATAAATACAACTTGAATTGTTTATGTTCATATTATTTTTTTTTAAATTTCATATACTAAATTATTCGATAATTATAATCAGTGTTATATGTTTTTACGTTAGTATATGTTTATGAGTATGCATACATGCTGATAAATGATTTCTGAAAAATTCAATAACTTTGCTTGCATATATTTTTATCAGTATGCATACGTACTTTATGTGCGTTCATAACAAACTGGATGACATTGCTTGCATACATTTTTATGACAGTGCGGCTCTGCTTTCACTCAAGACGGTAGTAAAGCAGTTGATCTTACTAAGAACACCGATTAAAGCAGTTGATCTTTACAATTGTCAACTTTACAATTGTTTATGTTAATGGCAGCTCAAGGTATAAATTTAGGTTTTTCTTTACAATTTGTTCTTCTTGACACAATGCTATCTAAATTTGGTTTCTTTGTGTTGTATCGTGATTATGATTATTTAGTGATTGTTTTTTAATACTTTCTTTTTGGGACTGGAGCCCTGGATTATGGAATGTTCATATTGACCTATTTCTTTTGGATTTGGTTTTAGTTTATAGGGAGATTACATAATTGTGAGTTGAACACTTGATTTTGAATCTTTCTAAGATCAGTGTGGTGGACTTCGGAGTATTGGAACTTGATGTTTATGAGTTTTATAAATTTAATGTAATATAATCCACTAACTCTTAGGTATTTGATTCAGGATGTTTTTGTGGTTCATGTTTAATGAAGCGCATTGCATAAAGGTTTATTATCATCCGCCTGAAGCAATCTAAAGAAGTATATCCGCTGAAGCGAGATTTGGGGACATTTGTTCTACTGAAGGTTTGTTAATGTTTATGAGTTTTATAAATATAATGTAATATTATCCACTAACACTTACATATTTGATTCAGGATGTTGTTGTATGCTTAATGAAGTGCATTGCATAAAGGTTTATTATCGTCTGCCTGAAGCAATCTAAATAAGTATATCCACTGAATGGACTTTTGAATTAATAAGTAAATGGGTAGAATTTGTCATCGTTACCATTCTACCAGTTTTTGTGAAGGAGATATTGTTGGTGGAAGCCTATATCAAGCGGGTTCACTTGTAATTTTGTTTATGTGGTTTCATAGCAGCTTAGGGCAAGACCTGTTGGTCAATGCTAAAAGGATTTTTAGAAGCTGAAGAGTTTATTCATAAGGTAACTATTTCTTACAAATAATCTTGCTACCTATCAATTTATAAACCTCAAGAGTGTTACATATATTCAGGAGTAGCTAAGTGGGTGGTTATACTAAAGTCTTGTGATGGTTATCGCGAATATATGGATTGGATGATTAGCTGACATTTTATATACGTTGGTGTTTATAGATGATTGTAACTTGTAATGAGTTGATTATTATGATCAGAGGTGCCCAAAAGACGTTTGTAAATTTTGCTTGTTTGTTCCTGGTAATAAGTAACCTGATATTGGTACCAAGAGTGGCACTCTTGAAATTATTGATCTGAGAAATGGTACTTTGTTAAGGTAGTGAAATCTCATACTGGCTCTGTTCAATCAATTATTCCCTCACCAGATGGCGGACGTTTTATCACAGGGAGTGCAAATCATGATGTTAGGTTGCGAGAGTATGAAACAACAAAGTTCATCTTCAGGTGCATTATAAAAAGTGTAAAGACCCGTCCTTATCTACCTGGACGAAGTCATCAACATTTGGTCCCATTGCGATGATCGACTCCAAGTAATGACCTTAACATGAGCAAATGCACAGCAGAAGACTTAATTCGTACCTGAGAATAACATGCTTTAAAACGTCAACATAAAGTTGGTGAGATATATAGGTTTGATGCTAGCAGCGTTATAACTATAGACCACAAGATTTCATATATATAATCGTTTTAATAAAAATATTCTAAGTTGTTGAGCACTTGATAACCATACTTAACATTTAATCAACGTCGCATATTCCCTTTATTATGAAATCTTACTACACCGTATCAAGTGTAGTCACCGAAACGAAGTACTGTGCAACCGTTGAATACTGGTCGTCCAGTCCGGTTGGGGTTGTCAGGCCCGGTAGATCTATCAACAGGATTTGCGTTTACAATACCGCTTGTAAATAGTAGTTACCAAGTTATAGGGAGATATGCAGTGGTACAACTCAACGTAGAATGTAATTTTAGTCTCTTGTGTCCATAACGTAAATCATAAAATGCATGTATTCTCATCCCAAAATATTTAAAGTTTAAAAAAAGACTATATACTCACCTAATGTATTTTGTAGTAAAAATTCATATAACATCTTTGATCAAGTATATGGTTGGCCTCGGATTCACGAACCTATATCATTTGTGTATATATATATATATATATATATATATATATATATATATATATATATATATATATATATATATATTAACATATAATCGTAACAGGACAAATTTATTTATTATAACTTAATTTATATATTATATATTTAGTTTGTATATGTTTTTAATTTAATTAATATTTATATAGTTATATTAATATATATGTTTGATTAGTATTATATTAAAATACCAAACTTGTTACATATAAAGATTTATTTGGCTATAATAATACAGATAAATGAAAAGTCGTAATATCTTTATAATAATATTTGTAGTAATAATAATAATAATACTCATTTTAAAAATAGTGATAATAATAGTAATGATTCTTTTAATGATAATAATAATAATATTAATATTAATATTAAAGGTAGTCTTATTAAAAATAATAATTTTAATATAAATGATAATTTTAATATTTTTAACAATAGGAATGATAATAATAATAATAGTAGTAATAATAATAATTACCATAATATCTATAATATTTATACTTTTACTAATAATGATGATAATGATATAAATTAAAAAAAAATCATAATATGAATATTAATAATAACAAGTAATCTAACAATAATAATATTAATAATAATAATGAAAATAAGAATATAAGTGTGTATACCCTTTTGAAAGTTTTTCTAAAAAGAATTGCCCACGACAGGACTCGAACCCGCGACCTCTCGCTTCCCATCACTAACCCTTAACCATTTCTCTGCGTCCATTTTTCTGATATTATCCCAGCTTTGATTTATTTAAGTTATTCCCTTCTGTTTTCCCCTTACCTCCTATTCTCAAACCTTAATTGACCCAAATCAATACCAAAATCTATTTTGCTAGTTTGAAGTGGGAACTTAGATAGGCATATGAAACGTAAATAATCAGTCATCATTGTTTTGGATTAACAGAAAAATAAAATAAAATAAAAACTATTAGCAGTACCTGCTATGGACCATGAAGAACACAAAATCTAATATGAAGTTTAAGGACGTTTTACACTGTGATTATAAAATGAAATATGTTCCAACTGATTCATAAAAACTTTAGGAACCCTTGATTTCATCAGAAACAACTTATAAAGCTCCAATTTGATCTTTGAACAGCGTTTGACTTTTAAAAACCCGAATTTTGACTCCAAAATTAAAACACGATAGATTAAATTGAAGCTTAAGATTTTCCAGTTAGTTTCAGTGAAAGATTTCTAACTTGACTGCATTAAAGGATTTTTAATTTAAACTCGAACTTGATGTTTTTGGAAAATTTGTTAAGAACAGAGATACACGTTCTCTTTTCTATATCTTTCTGTTTTAATTTTTGAAATTTTGATGCTGTAAGTGGTGTAATGGGTATAGAGGGTGGAGGAAAGCGAATGAGTTAATGAATTGCAAATGATAATCGATTATTATATAACACTTTGTGTATACAGATAATATTCGATCTAGAGTAACAAACAAAAATAAATATACAGTAAAATAGAAAATAAATAAATAAAAAGATAGAATTGAGAACGATCCCTCACTGATTTTTGTTGGGTTCTTATCTGATTGGTACGATTTTTGTGATAAGAGGAGAATCAAACACAGTTTGAAAGTTACATAAACATATTTGTATTGATTTTCTTTGATTTATAAATTATAAAATAGATACTATTAAATATATTATTAATAATAATAAATTTATTAATAATAATAATAAATAATGATGATAAGAATAATAAATAAAATGATAATAATCATATTCTTAATGTTAATAAAATGTATTATTTCCAATAAATGTTATTAATAACTCTAATAATAATTATTTTAATAATAATTGTAATAATATTAATAATAATAATGATGTTAATTATAAATATGGTAATAATAATATTATTCATAATACTATTTATAATAATACTGATTATAATAATACTAATTATAACAATATTACTATATCAAATTATATATATCAAATTCATATCATTAGATTATATTTAAATGATATTAATAACACTAATATTGATATCATTATTGAAATAACTATATTCATACTTGTATTGTATATATGTATCATTACTTATATTATATATCATCTTTTGTGGAATATTTATTACTTTTAAATTTTATTTATGTTATCATATACATATAATAGTAATTATCTACAAAAAATCATATATTTATTATAAATCCCTTTTAAATACAACTTAATGATGTTATGTTTCATTTTACATATTTAAATTTATATTTTAAAAATTTTAAGTAATTATATATATACTTACATTTATATAATTATTAATAACTTAAAATTTTAAGTTATTATACATTTTAAACAATTGTTCGTGAATCGTCAGACATGGTCAAAGGGTAGTTGATTACATGAATATAGATTTCAAACTTTCTAGACTCACCATTACAGATTTTTCTTATCGTGTCGGAAATATATAAAGATTAAGGTTTAAATTTGATCGGAAATTTCCGGGTCATTACAGTACCTACCCGTTAAAGAAATTTCGTCCCCGAAATTTGATAGAGGTTGTCATGGATAACGATAGGAATGTTTTCATGACGAATATAAGGCAAATATGGAGTTTTATCATTATTGAGTAATATGGATAAAACATTTCGATTACGTGAAGAGTACGAGTGAAGCTATCACAAAAGAGTGAAAAGCTTCGTCTTAGCTTTTGATGTAGTCATGGTGGATTTCGGAATTCAAGGAATTTAAGGAAATCTTCTAATCAGCAATAAAATGTAATAGCACGACTTATTAGCAACGTTGGAATTACGTAAGAACAGAAATATCAAGGAAATATTTCCGTGATATGCTTAGAAATTAAGTAGAATGAAAGAGTCGTGTAACATGGCACATGATGATGGTACTGTGAATCATCACATTCCATTAGAAACTCAACATGACTTACTGTAATATAATGACGTTGATCAAGTGTCATTATATTATACTAATTCATGCATCAGTTCCCAACACTGCTTCAAAACATTCATATTTTAAACTCAGAGGTTGCAGAATTTAGAAACTAACACAGTTTCTTTTATGTTGTAACACAGATATTACGGAGGGATAAATGATCTCAGATAAGAATAGTTATGAGAATATCTCCAGATATATCGAGGATATATAATGAAAGATACGATGGTATCTTAGAATGTTCAAGATATGATAATAAAGAATATTTGTTTGTGAAGGTTTAGAATGAAGAGTAGGGTTCTTACTAAGGGTTTAAGCAGGTACTGAATCATTTGGATCCTTTGAAGTCAAACTTATTCTTTGTGATTTGTCCACGGCTTTCTTCATAGTTTCGCATAATCTGCTTTTCGGTACTAAATTTTCTATTGAGCGTTTCCAACACTCCATTCTTTTATCATCAACTTTTGGCCATTAAGACCATCTACAACATGCTGCTTCGTCAACATTTTCAAAGTTAACGGATCTGGGTCATCGGTTATCAAATCGAGGTAGTTTCAAGAGAATTGTATTTTTAGATGATTAAACGCTGATGGTGATATGGTGGAATATAAAAGGTTCTCTGGTAACAATAAATGAGCATGCAGATATACATCAAGATGTTAATATGGTTGTTTCGAACGAAAAGTCGAAGTTGTCTTGCTGGAGCTGTGACAAAATTGGCTGATTTGGAAAGAGATTGTAAGGTTGTTTTTGCTAATAAATGATAAGGGATTCACGCGGTTACATGTTATGCTATGATTTTAGGTTCGAGAATTTTTCAGGTACAAGACTTCGGGTAATGTGTGGTTGGTTCACTCTTCTCAATTGAGGTGTTTTCAAGAATCATGAAAAGATTTGAACGCGGATTGTAATTGTCGAGATACAAATGAAATCAAGTGGCAAACTTGAAGAATTGTTTAGTTTCATATGTTATAATCAATATTTTAATTCATTTTAATTGTCCAAAGTTAGCAGTCCAATAGTCCAATGAATTCATATATAATTAATTAATACATATTGTGACCCATGTACTGGTCTCAGTATTGATCACAACTCAAACCATATATATATTTTGGAATCAACTCCAACCCTGTATAACCAACTCCCACATTCACATATAGAGTGTCCATGGTTGTTCCGAAATATATATAAAGATGGGTCGATATGATAGATCAAAACCTTGTATACGTGTCCCGTTATTTAAAGTGCGTAAAATAAATAAATATATTTCATGACCCGTGTACAATGTATTGTCTCAGAATTAATCCGACGTATTGTGTACATGCGTCCTGATTTAAAATGCGTAAAAGTAAATAACAGAAATAAAATTGCGATAATTAAATTGCGATAAAATGTAACACGGAATTAACAGTTAGCTGGTAACAGTTAGCTAGGAGCAGTTAGCGTGGAATCTTAACAATATTTCAATTTATTAGTTCATTTGTTTCTAACAAATTTTTATCATGTCCAATGTTTTCTTCATTATGCCACTTGTTGGATTCTAATAGGTCAAAATCCAAAATATGTAATTTGAATGGAAATGATTGTTCTGCGGTGAACGGATACGTATATCGGTGGTTGTAAGTAGGATAGTAAATGACTGTTGAATCAGATTTGAAGAATGTACAGTGTAACTTATTAATGTGAAATCTAAATATTCCTCGGGTACTACCTACCCGTTAAAATATTTTCATCATTAACAGTTTGTACGAAAGAATTCTTAATTACAATCTTTATGAAAATATACTTGCATATATATTTTTTCCATGATGTAATCATGGATTTAATGAGTCAATAAGATATTAAACTCATTTGATTTATCACTAATGCTAGATTATATAATCTCTAAAACTTTAGAAATTACATATTCGCCATGTCGAGTGAAGATGAATGATGTAGAATGATATGTAAAGCGAAGATAATCAATGTAGAACAATATGTAGAACGAAGATCATACTCGAAGTACAGATGGTGATATTGAAGCGTGTGAGGTTGATATCCGAGGTATAGATTGTGATGTTGAGGTTTACGACACGGTTGTGGTTGAGGGTAATAAGGGTACTGTTGGCGTTGATGATGGTGGTGCTAATTATGCGGCTGGTGCTGCTGCTGGTGTTTGTAACCTTCACACCATGTTCTCTAAAGCCGTCACGCGAGCGCGTAGTTCGTTAACTTCTGCTAGTACACCGGGATGATTGGCGGTTGGAGCGAGCGAATGAACAAGATTCGAAATATGAGATATTATGTAATCGTGACGAGATACTCTAGAAATGTGAGAGAAAATGGTTTATCGTACAGGTTCGCCGGTAGGTGCTTCAGGTTCATCGCCAAGAGGGCAATTTGATGGATGGAAGGGATCTTCGATGTGAAATAATTTTCAGATATCGAATGATATTCTATCTATATAGAATATCTATATATATAGTCCTAAAGATTTCGTAGACTACTGAGGAATTTACAGCATGTGTAAGGCAGGTCTACAGATGTGCTAATATATGAATTTTGTCTATACACTATCGATGCACTAAATGCAGTAAGACGTGTCTAGACTTATGAATGATAAGCAGGCGATTCCCTAAGGATGATAAGTAGATGATTTTCGACTAGAAATGATAAGCAAAACTTTTAACATGTAGACACGGTCAAAGTCCAGACTCACTAATGTATCTTAACGACTTATCAGTTAGACACACTAATGCAGGCCTGGTTCGCTAAGACCACCGCTCTGATACCACCTGTAAAGACCCGTCCTTATCTACCTGGACGAAGTCATCAACATTTGGTCCCATTGCGATGATCGACTCCAAGTAATGACCTTAACATGAGCAAATGCACAGCGGAAGACTTAATTCGTACCTGAGAATAACATGCTTTAAAATGTCAACATAAAGTTGGTGAGATATATAGGTTTGATGCTAGCAGCGTTATAACTATAGACCACAAGATTTCATATATATAATCATTTTAATAAAAATATTCTAAGTTGTTGAGCACTTGATAACCATACTTAACATTTAATCAACGTCGCATATTCCCTTTATTATGAAATCTTACTACACCGTACCAAGTGTAGTCACCGAAACGAAGTACTGTGCAACCGTTGAATACTGGTCGTCCAGTCCGGTTGGGGTTGTCAGGCCCGATAGATCTATCAACAGGATTCGCGTTTACAATACCGCTTGTAAATAGTAGTTACCAAGTTATAGGGAGATATGCAGTGGTACAACTCAACGTAGAATGTAATTTTAGTCTCTTGTGTCCATAACGTAAATCATAAAATGCATGTATTCTCATCCCAAAACATTTAAAGTTTAAAAAAAGACTATATACTCACCTAATGTATTTTGTAGTAAAAATACATATAACATCTTTGATCAAGTATAGGGTTGGCCTCGGATTCACGAACCTATATCATTTGTATATATATATATATATATATATATATATATATATATATATATATATATATATATATATATTAACATATAATCGTAACAGGACAAATTTATTTATTATAACTTAATTTATATATTATATATTTAGTTTGTATATGTTTTTAATTTAATTAATATTTTTATAGTTATATTAATATATATGTTTGATTAGTATTATATTAAAATACCAAACTTGTTACATATAAAGATTTATTTGGTTATAATAATACAGATAAATGAAAAGTCGTAATATCTTTATAATAATATTTGTAGTAATAATAATAATACTCATTTTAAAAATAGTGATAATAATAGTAATGTTTCTTTTAATGATAATAATAATAATAATATTAATATTAAAGGTAGTCTTATTAAAAATAATAATTTTAATATAAATGATAATTTTAATATTTTTAACAATAGGAATGATAATAATAATAATAGTAGTAATAATAATAATTGCCATAATATCTATAATATTTATACTTTTACTAATAATGATGATAATGATATAAATTAAAAAAAATCATAATATGAATATTAATAATAACAAGTAATCTAACAATAATAATATTAATAATAATAATGAAAATAAGAATATAAGTGTGTATACCCTTTTGAAAGTTTTTCTAAAAAGAATTGATCACGACGGGACTCGAACCCGTGACCTCTCGCTTCCCATCACTAACGCTTAACCATTTCTCTGAGTCCATTTTTCTGATATTATCCCAGCTTTGATTTATTTAAGTTATTCCCTTCTGTTTTCCCCTTACCTCTTATTCTCAAACCTTAATTGACCCAAATCAATACCAAAATCTATTTTGCTAGTTTGAAGTGGGAACTTAGATAGGCATATGAAACGTAAATAATCAGTCATCATTGTTTTGGATTAACAGAAAAATAAAATAAAATAAAAACTATTAGCAGTACCTGCTATGGACCACGAAGAACACAAAATCTAATATGAAGTTTAAAGACGTTTTACACTGTGATTATAAAATGAAAGATGTTCCAACTGATTCATAAAAACTTTAGGAACCCTTGATTTCATCAGAAACAACTTATAAAGCTCCAATTTGATCTTTGAATAGCGTTTGACTTTTAAAAACCCGAATTTTGACTCCAAAATTAAAACACGATAGATTAAATTGAAGCTTAAGATTTTCCAGTTAGTTTCAGTGAAAGATTTCCAACTTGACTGCATTAAAGGATTTTTAATTTAAACTCGAACTTGATGTTTTTGGAAAATTTGTTAAGAACAGAGATACACGTTCTCTTTTCTATATCTTTCTGTTTTAATTTTCGAAATTCTAATGCTGTAAGTGGTGTAATGGGTATCGAGGGTGGAGGAAAGCAAATGAGTTAATGAATTGCAAATGATAATCGATTATTATATAACACTTTGTGTATACAGATAATATTCGATCTAGAGTAACAAACAAAAATAAATATACAGTAAAATAGAAAATAAATAAATAAAAAGATAGAATTGAGAACGATCCCTCACTGATTTTTTTGGGTTCTTATCTGATTGGTACGATTTTTGTGATAAGAGGACAATCAAACACAGTTTGAAAGTTACATAAACAGATTTGTATTGATTTTCTTTGATTTATAAATTAAAAAATAGATACTATTAAATATATTATTAATAATAATAAATTTATTAATAATAATAATAAATAATGATCATAAGAATAATAAATAAAATGATAATAATCATATTCTTAATGTTAATAAAATGTATTATTTCCAATAAATGTTATTAATAACTCTAATAATAATTATTTTAATAATAATTGTAATAATATTAATAATAATAATGATGTTAATTATAAATATGGTAATAATAATATTATTCATAATACTATTTATAATAATACTGATTATAATAATACTAATTATAACAATATTACTATATAAAATTATATATATCAAATTCATATCATTAGATTATATTTAAATGATATTAATAACACTAATATTGATATCATTATTGAAATAACTATATTCATACTTGTATTGTATATATGTATCATTACTTATATTATATATCATCTTTTGTGGAATATTTATTACTTTTAAATTTTATTTATGTTATCATATACATATAACAGTAATTATCTACAAAAAATCATATATTTATTATAAATCCCTTTTAAGTACAACTTAATGATGTTATGTTTCATTTTACATATTTAAATTTATATTTTAAAAATTTTAAGTTATTATATATATACTTACATTTATATAATTATTAATAACTTAAAATTTTAAGTTATTATACATATTAAACAATTGTTCGTGAATCGTCAGACATGGTCAAAGGGTAGTTGATTACATGAATATAGGTTTCAAACTTTCTAGACTCACCATTACAGATTTTTCTTATCGTGTCGGAAATATATAAAGGTTAAGGTTTAAATTTGATCGAAAATTTTCGGGTCATTACAGTACCTACCCGTTAAAGAAATTTCGTCCCCGAAATTTGATAGAGGTTGTCATGGATAATGATAGGAATGTTTTCATGACGAATATAAGGCAAATATGGAGTTTTATCATTATTGAGTAATATGGATAAAACATTTCGATTACGTGAAGAGTACGAGTGAAACTATCACAAAAGAGTGAAAAGCTTCGTCTTAGCTTTTGATGTAGTCATGGTGGATTTCGGAATTCAAGGAATTTAAGGAAATCTTCTAATCAGCAATAAAATGTAATAGCACGAGTTATTAGCAACGTTGGAATTACGTAAGAACAGAAATATCAAGGAAATATTTCCGTGATATGCTTAGAAATTAAGTAGAATGAAAGAGTCGTGTAACATGGCACATGATGATGGTACTGTGAATCATCACATTCCATTAGAATCGTCACTTACATTTATATAATTATTAATAACTTAAAATTTTAAGTTATTATACATATTAAACAATTGTTCGTGAATCGTCAGACATGGTCAAAGGGTAGTTGATTACATGAATATAGGTTTCAAACTTTCTAGACTCACCATTACAGATTTTTCTTATCGTGTCGGAAATATATAAAGGTTAAGGTTTAAATTTGATCAGAAATTTCCGGGTCATTACAAAAAGATATTAATTTAATTCTTTTTCATGTACATCTTTCTTTTTCCCCTCAACGTTTAACGTTTGGATGGACTTCTTATAATATTTTTCTAATTTATCTCAGCCTTTTTGGATTTATGTCACTTCATATCAGTAACATGTACACGGTCGATTCTTTATTGGAAGTATTATCGCACTAGCATAATGTATTTTGATATGAGCAAGTATTCATGAGGTGCGGTTACCTTATTGTTTGTATGTTGTGCAACCGGATTGATTTCAAAAGATTCGAGTCGTTAATTGGCATATTTGACCTTGAAACTGGAGTTGATTAGTTAGCAATTTAATGTACGGTAAATTTGCTGATAGTAAAGATCAATTTTTTAATTTTGTTTTGTGTGCAGAAATTGAAGAAAGCATGTCAAGAGCTACTTTTTGAAGCCATATGAGGAAAGCTAATTTTGTTTTGTTTTATTTTTAAGCTGATAGAAATAAAAATCAAATTATGACTAATGAGATTGGGGATATACTTGAGGATACCTTAAATGATTAAACGCTGCTTAGGGGAAGCAAAAGCAGAGGTTATGAAATTGAGGGCATGTTAAGATCATTAAAATGTGCGACTCTGGAGGTGGCAATATCGACCCGTTTTCTTTTAACCGGGTCAGTTAGTTTCTCATTCCATCTATCTGGGTCAGAAGTCAGGAACCAGTAAATATAATAAAGGTCAAAGGACTGGATTGGATTGTTGTGCAACATTTCATGTTTCTTTTTTAACTTAATATCCTTCCGTGCCCTTTTTACAGGTAAGAGATGAAAATTGTCGAAGAAGGTTTCACTCTTCTTATAACGTTTTTTACTTGGCTGAAGTATGATTTCTTTCTATTTATAAAATGATATAATGGTGAAAATTATGCAACTTTGCAGAATTTATGGTTTGGCTATGCAACTGCTCTTGATGAAAACATCTACACCATGGTTTGATTGTTCATTCGTTATATGTTTTCATAATTAACTATCATGATTGTACAAATGTTTCATATACACACTATAGTCTTAATTAGTACAAATTTTAGGATGTTAACATTTATCAATTAATATTTTAATAGGTGATCACAATGAAGGGTATTTTATGGGTATTGAACTTGCTGAAGATTATCCTGAAGCACAAAGAGAATTTTAGGGGCCAAATTTACGGCCATGTTCAGGTATTATTTAAAATTTGGATAAGCTTATTTGAGTATTCATAAATGATAGTTGATCACTTAATTGAAATGTAAAATGGATATTTGTAGAAAAGAAGGAGAGATTTGGCACAAATCAAAAGTGAAGGTCTCTTAGATCAGGCTGAAAGATGATCATTTCTGTTATAAGAATATGGAACTAATTATGCAAAGTGATCAGTTACCTGCATAAGGTGAAAGTCTTTGCTGAGAAGCATTTGGCTGCACGGTACAACAAAATCGATACTGATATTGTTTACCGGCTACACGTAAGATTTTAATTTTTTTTTTTAGTAATTTACAAGTCCAAGGGAAAGAGAACAATGTTCAAATATAAATATAAATGATCAATTATAAGATAGAACGGAAAAATGATAGTTATATGAACGTTGTGTTTTTTGACATATATTGTAATCCTGGAAATGATTGTCAATTACAAGGAATTTCGAATATAGAGACTTCATCTCTTAGACAAACTTTAATCTTTTCGGAGGTCAAATATATATTGCTAATTTATTACATCTTCATTTTAATGTTGCCTCCTTGGATGTCAATCAATAAAATTCATGGTATTAATTTAATTATTCAGAGAGTATAACTTTACCTATATCCCAACTAAGCTACCAGTCCAAGTGTTATGAAATGGAATGCAGGTAATTAGTTTATCTCTGTACATAGAGTACCTATGTACATTGATGTAGTCTATACATGTATATAAGAGTAATTGACCTTTAAAAAGTAGTATATTCTTGTGATTTTTATAGATACCTGCTCGAACCAATCGTGCTCCACCAAATATAGATGATAAAAAGATGGGCTTGGTTGTAATTTTTTGCTCAGTCTATAACTGATTTTCAATATATGCAAAATGCTACGACTATGTAGTAGGTGAAAGTTAACATTTTTAATGACTTTTTCATATTCTATCAAATAGAGTTATTACTCATAAACTCTATTTTGTGATGACCCGGAAAATTTCGACTAATTTTAAACCAAACTCTCGATACGATTTAATATTTTTGACACGATAAGCAAATTCTATTAGGTTAAATCTCAAAAATTTTGAACCGTTTGCATGAATTCATTTGACCTTTGACTAGTTCCCGACGATTCACGAACAATTGTGTGTAAATATATATATAAATTCTATATATAAGTGATATCATATATATTGTAATATATGTAAAATTTATAAATATTAAATATTCAATACATTATATAATTAGTAACTATGATATAATTAATAAATTGTAATATTAATATATTAAATTTAAAATATAAAATAAAATAATTACTATAGTATTTTTATTACTAATGTTATTATCATAAATAATATTAATCACTATTATTAATTATTAATACCATTATATTTATAATTGATAATAAAATAATAATTTTAATCATAATTATATATATCACTATTATGATTACTAAAAAATATTATTAGTAATTCATTATTTTATTACATTTATCATTATTACTCCTATCATTATTAATGTTAATATTAGTATTATTAAATATTTTATTATTATTGTTATTAGTATTTATATTATTATTAATCAGTATTATTAATATAATTATTAACTGGAATTGTTATTATTACTTATATAATTATTAATTGTTAATACTAGTTGTATAGTTATAAATTTATAAATATAGATATAGAAAATGAATCAGTTTCATATCCATATCAACAATCAAATCTGTACAAGTCACCATTCCTTTTTATATTTTTCTTCTTCTTCTTTTCCCTCTATCTTTTACTTCTGCAAATTACATAATCAGTTGCACGTATCAATCATACTGTATTATAATTTATTTTATGTCTGCAATCTGGTACAAACGATTCCAATTTGGCTCATTAACAAACAAATTCAGTAAAAATTAATTGTTGCTCCAAAACAAATTCCAACGAATCTAGTACTGTAGTGATATCTCATATACATTCAATATAAGTGTCGATGGCAAGAATCACATATACAGATAACTGAAATTTGTTACACGTCAAGATCAATTCACATTACAAAACAAAATTTTGTTACCTATCGCTATCAAACAATCAAACTTATTCAAATTTTATATATATATATATATATATATATATATATATATATATATATATATATATATATATATATATATATATATATATATATATATATATATATATATATATATATATATATATATTATCTGTACCCGATTGATTCTTCTGTCGACCCAATCAAAGCTACGAAACAATATGTAATCGAATCTTGTACTGTATATATCGTACGAATATGTTACACTTCACTTTATGTTTTATATATTTTTGTTTGTTCCTTCCTGGCTCAAATACTTCTATCGACAACCATCACTACCTTTCTCATGATATACGGATATACATATATCTTACATGAGGGAGGGAGAGAGTTATAGATTTACATTCACCTTCACCTTTGATCATCATGTTCATTAATCACCATGAAACCATATTCATCATCATCTCGCTAATCATCGATCATCTATATCAAACACCATAATCCCATGAATGAGATCACAACCATGAACAACCCTTTTTGATTTTCTATTTTTCTGTGTTGATCGACCAAACAACTCATAGAACACCCATCACCTTAACAACACCACTTCACCACCCTTGTTTCTGTTTATACCCATTCGAAGACAGCCCGAAACCACTGCCACCTATCAAACCATTTATCTCGTCTGTTTCATTTTCCACTAACCACCTCAATCATCGAAACCCCTGTGAGCAGCTACTAGGTTTATATAATCATTATATGGTTTTATATATTAAAGAAAGGTTATAGAAGGAAGCATACCTAGTTGTTTTGGAACCACATACACTCAATTTAAATTCAATTTAAATATGTAGAGCTAGTGAACTATAGTTCCTTTTTGTTTGAGGCTGACACCCATTTGATTTACTTAATTCGCATGCTACATGATTCCGTTCTTTTTTTATTAACCGAACCCCACCTCCATTCAATCATAACTGAAAACCCCACTTGGAATATAATTTGAGATAGTGGCATACATAAAGCTATTCAGTATTAAAATAAACCAAACATACGCAAGCTTTTGTTGAGTTCAAAATGCGACGAAACAACTGAAAAGGTTCACGATATAATATTTTATCAAGATGAGGTATGGAATAATATTATACATACAATGCATTATTAATTCATAGACAAATATTAGTGGGAAAATTTCAAATGGCCGACATTCTTTTTTGATAGTCACTAAATTTTCGTGGTGGGACAAGTTGATAGAAACCAACCCTTAAGCATATCAAGTTCATATTATTCTTTTTTGGGGCAGATTATATAATCGGGCCATATATGATCTAAACATATCATATTGGGTCGTGATGAATGACATTATTGGACTAACATAATCTAGCTTGGGCCAAGAACCTGTTTTATTTATTGGGCCGAAACCCAAGTTGGTTAGATAATAGGCGATTATTTGGTGATGACATGATTTGATGATTTGTGTTCGGTTCATGGGTTATGATTATGACAGAAACTAGTTAAAGGATTTAAAATCCTAATTAAGTCAGAATCAAAATAGTGGAGCACTGGTTTGGGTGTTGTATTGATGAACGTGAGGTCTCGAGTTCGAGCCTGGTCTGGGGCATTATTTTTTTTAGAAAAAGAAGAAGAAAATGGAAACAAGTTAATACGGGTTAAATAAATTTAAAGTGGAAATTAAATCAGAAAAGCTGAGATAGAGGAATGGTTTAGGTTGTTATCGGGTTAGCGGAACGTCGCGGGTTCAAACCCGGACTTGGATATTTTTTTAAGGACTACTCCTTTGAGGTATTTATTACTAATACTCTTATTATTATTATTATTTCATTATTATTATTGTTATTATTATATTATTTATTATTGATTGTTATTAAGTAATTATTATTATTACCAATATTATAAATAAAGACTATTAGTATAATTAATATTATTATCATCATTATTATTACTAAAATATATATTATTATTATTAATAGGAGTATTAGTATTATGATTATTATAAGTACTATTATTGTGACCATTATTACTAAAAGTATCATTATTATTAATAATAGTATTAGAATTATTATTTAACATTAATATTGGTATTATTATTAAAATTTCTATTAAAATCCTCATTTTTATTAAAAGTACTAATATTATTTAAAATATTATTTCTACGAAAACTAACATTTTTATCTTATCATTATTATCATTTTTATTAAAATTATTATTATTACTAACATTACTTTTATTATTAATATTATTATCAAGACAATTAATATCTGTATCATTATTAAATCTAATTACTTTTAGTAATATTATTATATCATAAAAAGATACAAATTTTTATTTATTATTATTGATATTCTTTTACCAAATAAATAGCTATATAAGAATATATAATTAAAACACATCACATAACAACATTAATGTTTTCATAATAAATAATAATTATTTATCTAAAGTATATAAAATAAGTATAGTTAATTTAGTTATTAATGAAACATACAAGTTGTAGTGACCCGAACTTTTCCATGTTTATATATATTAATTGAGAATGATATTTACATGATTAAATGTTTCCAAAATGTTAAGCAATCAAACTTGTTAAGACTTGATTAATTGAAATATGTTTCATATAGACAATTGACCACCCAAGTTGACCGGTGATTCACGAACGTTAAAACTTGTAAAAACTATATGATGACATATATATGGATATATATATAGTTAACATGATACTATGATAAGTAAACATATCATTAAGTATATTAACAATGAACTACATATGTAAAAACAAGACTACTAACTTAATGATTTTAAACGAGACATATATGTAACGATTATCGTTGTAAAGACATTTAATGTATATATATCATATTAAGAGATATTCATACATGATAATATCATGATAATATAATAATTTAAAATCTCATTTTATATTATAAACATTGGGTTAACAACATTTAACAAGATCGTTAACCTAAAGGTTTCAAAACAACACTTACATGTAACGACTAACGATGACTTAACGACTCAGTTAAAATGTATATACATGTAGTGTTTTAATATGTATTTATACACTTTTGAAAGACTTCAATACACTTATCAAAATACTTCTATTTAACAAAAATGCTTACAATTACATCCTCGTTCAGTTTCATCAACAATTCTACTCGTATGCACCCGTATTTGTACTCGTACAATACACAGCTTTTAGATGTATGTACTATTGGTATATACACTCCAATGATCAGCTCTTAGCAGCCCATGTGAGTCACCTAACACATGTGGGAACCATCATTTGGCAACTAGCATGAAATATCTCATAAAATTACAAAAATATGAGTAATCATTCATGACTTATTTACATGAAAACAAAATTACATATCCTTTATATCTAATCCATACACCAATGACCACAAACACCTACAAACACTTTCATTCTTCAATTTTCTTCATCTAATTGATCTCTCTCAAGTTCTATCTTCAAGTTCTAAGTGTTCTTCATATATTCTACAAGTTCTAGTTACATAAAATCAAGAATACTTTCAAGTTTGCTAGCTCACTTCCAATCTTGTAAGGTGATCATCCAACCTCAAGAAATATTTGTTTCTTACAGTAGGTTATCATTCTAATACAAGGTAATAATCATATTCAAACTTTGGTTCAATTTCTATAACTATAACAATCTTATTTCAAGTGATGATCTTACTTGAACTTGTTTTCGTGTCATGATTCTGCTTCAAGAACTTCGAGCCATCCAAGGATCCATTGAAGCTAGATCCATTTTTCTCTTTTCCAGTAGGTTTATCCAAGGAACTTAAGGTAGTAATGATGTTCATAACATCCTTCGATTCATACATATAAAGCTATCTTATTCGAAGGTTTAAACTTGTAATCACTAGAACATAGTTTAGTTAATTCTAAACTTGTTCACAAACAAAAGTTAATCCTTCTAACTTGACTTTTAAAATCAACTAAACATATGTTCTATATCTATATGATATGCTAACTTAATGATTTAAAACCTGGAAACACGAAAAACACCGTAAAACCGGATTTACGCCGTCGTAGTAACACCGCGGGCTGTTTTGGGTTAGTTAATTAAAAACTATGATAAACTTTGATTTAAAAGTTGTTATTTTGAGAAAATGATTTTTATTATGAACATGAAACTATATCCAAAAATTATGGTTAAACTCAAAGTGGAAGTATGTTTTCTAAAATGGTCTTCTAGACGTCGTTCTTTCGACTGAAATGACTACCTTTACAAAAACAAATTGTAACTTTTTTTTCTGACTATAAACCTATACTTTTTCTGTTTATATTCATAAAATATAGTTCAATATGAAACCATAGCAATTTGATTCACTCAAAACGGATTTAAAATGAAGAAGTTATGGGTAAAACAAGATTGGATAATTTTTCTCATTTTAGCTACGTGAAAATTGGTAACAAATCTATTCCAACCATAACTTAATCAACTTGTATTGTCTATTATGTAATATTGAGATACCATAGACACGTATACAATGTTTCGACCTATCATGTCGACACATCTATATATATTTCGGAACAACCATAGACACTCTATATGTGAATGTCGGAGTTAGCTATACAGGGTTGAGGTTGATTCCAAAATATATATAGTTTGAGTTGTGATCAATACTGAGATACGTATACACTGGGTCGTGGATTGATTCAAGATAATATTTATCGATTTATTTCTGTACATCTAACTGTGGACAACTAGTTGTAGGTTACTAACGAGGACAGCTGACTTAATAAACTTAAAACATCAAAATATATTAAAAGTGTTGTAAATATATTTTGAACATACTTTGATATATATGTATATATTGTTATAGGTTCGTGAATCAATCAGTGGCCAAGTCTTACTTCCCGACGAAGTAAAAATCTGTGAAAGTGAGTTATAGTCCCACTTTTAAAATCTAATATTTTTGGGATGAGAATACATGCAGGTTTTATAAATGATTTACAAAATAGACACAAGTACGTGAAACTACATTCTATGGTTGAATTATCGAAATCGAATATGCCCTTTTTTATTAAGTCTGGTAATCTAAGAATTAGGGAACAGGCACCCTAATTGACGCGAATCCTAAAGATAGATCTATTGGGCCCAACAAACCCCATCCAAAGTACCGGATACTTTAGTACTTCGAAATTTATATCATATCCGAAGGGTGTCCCGGAATGATGGGGATATTCTTATATATGCATCTTGTTAATGTCGGTTACCAGGTGTTCACCACATGAATGATTTTTATCTCTATGTATGGGATGTGTATTGAAATATGAAATCTTGTGGTCTATTGTTACGATTTGATATATATAGGTTAAACCTATAACTCACCAACATTTTTGTTGACGTTTAAAGCATGTTTATTCTCAGGTGAATACTAAGAGCTTCCGCTGTTGCATACTAAAATAAGGACAAGATTTGGAGTCCATGTTTGTATGATATTGTGTAAAAACTGCATTCAAGAAACTGATTTCGATGTAACATATTTGTATTGTAAACCATTATGTAATGGTCGTGTGTAAACAGGATATTTTAGATTATCATTATTTGATAATCTATGTAAAGCTTTTTAAACCTTTATTTATGAAATAAAGGTTATGGTTTGTTTTAAAAATGAATGCAGTCTTTGAAAAACGTCTCATATAGAGGTCAAAATCTCGCAACGAAATCAATTAATATGGAACGTTTTTAATTAATAAGAACGGGACATTTCACAAGTTACTAACATAACAATTAATAATAAAACATAAACTTGTTCGATTACGATTATATGTTTTAATATACATAATTGAATATAGATTTGTGAATCCGAGGCCAATCCTGCATTGTTCAGTTCAGTTGTATGCATATTTTTACTACAAAATATCATATTGTGAGTTCATTTGATTCCCTTTTACTCTTTATATTTTTGGGACTGGGAATACATGCGCTATTTTCACAACTGCTTTATTAAATGCTTTTGAAATATATTTTGAACTGAGAATACATGAAATGCTTTTATAAATATTTGATGCGATATGACACAAGCAAAACATTTCTCGAATGAATTATTATGCAGAAAGAAGTTCTGTTGATTATGATTGAATGAGCTGGACGTTATAATTGCCACTAATTGTTGTGAATATTTCTCCTGATTATTATTGCTTGGTAACCTAAGAATTAGAAAATGGGTATGGCCCTAATTCACGCGAATCCTAAAGGTAGCTACCGGGTTTAACACCCCCACCTAGAATGTTCACTAGACGGAAGAGCTAGTGGGCGTGGTGTTTAGTACTTCGAAGTTTATATATTATACAGATGAGATGTTCTATTTTTGGGGATATTATTGATGCGCATTAAATGTTAAGGTCGGTTACCAAGCCAAGCAATGAATGCAAAGTGAATGTTATGTATCGAGAGAATGATTTTTATACACATGTTATGTGTATGTTATTTTTGTGCACGAGATATGTGTACGGTTATTTAAAAATCGAGAGGCAACCTACGGGGGAGAAAAGGATACGAACCTACTCTGCTAAGCATTATGAAAAATGGTTTTGTACACGAGATAGGTGTACTATATTTAAATCTTGTGGTCTATCAAAATGATGAATTTTATTGCTTATGATAAACATATGAACTCATCAACCTTTTGGTTGACACTTGAAAGCATGTTTATTCTCAGGTATGAAAGAAATCTTCCGCTGTGCATTTGCTCATTTTAGAGATATTACTTGGAGTCATTCATGACATATTTCAAAAGACATTGCATTCGAGACATTGAGTTCATCAAGATTATTATTAAGTCAATTATAGTTAGTTGTATTATGAAATGGTATGCATGCCGTTAACTTTTGATGTGATGAAAGTTTGTCTTTAAAAAAATGAATGCAATGTTTGTAAAATGTATCATTTAGAGGTCAAATACCTCGCAATGAAATCAACTATTGTGAATCGTTTATAATCGGTATGAACGGGTCCTTTCAGTTGGTATTAGAGCGGTGGTCTTAGCGAACCAGGTCTTGCATTAGTGTGTCTAACTGATAGTTGTTTAGATGCATTAGTGGGTCTGGACTTCAACCGTGTCTGCATGTCAAAAGTTTTGCTTATCATTTCGTGCCAAAAATTTCCTGCTTATCATTCTTAGGGAATCACTTGCTTATCATTCTTAGTCTAGACACATCTTACTGCATTGATTGCATGAATAGTGTATATTGCAAGAGCAATTAAAAAGGGAGCAAATGAAACTCACCATACTGTATTTTGTAGTAAAAATACATATAACATCATTTAACAAGTGTAGGGGTGATCTCGGATTCACGAACCTATATCATTTGTGTATTCATTAATACATATATAATCGTAATCGAATATATGTATCATTATTAGTGAAATTAGTTGCTATTTTAACTATGTTTTTCATTAATAATTTAATTAATTAATATTTATTATAAAAATAATAATATAATTATGTTATATGTAGTAAATATATATATCGTTTGTTTGTTAAAATTATAATAATACTAAAATAATATTAGAAATGATAAAAATCATAATAATGATAGAAATAAAAAAATGATTCTTTTAATATAGATGATAAAAATGATATCTTTAATAAAATAATACTTAATAAAAATGTTAATTTTCATAATAATAAGTACTAATAATAATACTAATACTTTTGATAATGATAACAATCATAATTTTAATATTTAGGGTTAGTTTAATAATAATAATAATCATAATAATAATAATAATAATAATAATAATAATAATAATAATAATAATAATAATAATAATAATAATAATAATAATAATAATAATAATAATAATAATAATAATAATAATAATAATAATAATAACAATAATAATAATCATAATGAGAATACTACCTTAGAGTAACAAGGTTTAAAAATAAATAAACGCCACCGCTAGGCCTCGAACCCACGACCTCTCGTTCCTCTAACACACCCTTAAACCATCTGATCCATCTTGTTTTCTGTAATAATTCGTATCCTAAATCTATTTAATCTTATTTTTGCTTCCATCTTCTTCTTCAATATCATCTTCCCTAATATATCGAATATCATCTCCTCCCTGAATCATCTATGCATCATCATTCATCTCATCATAATCATCACATCATCCATTCATCTTCATCTTCGGCTATTCATCATTCTTATCGAGATCATCATCATCATTTATTCATCGTCAACTCATTTATCTTATCATATTTATTGACTAACAATTACCATCATTCTAAAATTTTATTTCATTATCTATATGTAATATCATAATCATAATCTTAATATGATCATAATTATAATCATAAACATAACCATAATTATAATCCTAAGCATAATCATAATCGTAACATCATTCTCTTCGATTCATTTTTATTCTAATCGTCTACTCAATTTCCTAACCACAATCTTCTTTTATGATTATAACATCATCATTTAAACTTCATTATCTACGAGTTAACCAAATAATCGAAGGTTAGATGATTGTGTTCGGTAACCGTGGGGTCCAAATGAAGTCCACAGACCCTTATGTAGCTCGGCCCATCACCCCCCCCCCCCAAGGTTACTTCGACCCAAACAGCCCAACTGGTACCTGTAGCCCACCAAAAAATAACGGCCCAAGGTATAAACTTTTGTGAAGAGTAGTGAACTGTTGGGATTAAAAAAAAACGTTTAACTTCTCTTTTTGGTGGTGGTTTCTTGTCAGGGAAATGGGAAACATAAAATATCAAAAGTTTTATCATATTAGCTGTAACTTCATCCCTTTTTATCATTTATCTTCCCATTATCTTCAATCTTATCATCATAATATATCACGATCATGATTGTTATCATCTAATCTATCATCATTTATTCGTGTAACATCATCATCTCCATATCAATACACCTTCTTCGTGAATTCGTTAATGTTAGAAACAGGAATAGAATACGCAGCTGTAGTGGCACAATAATGGTGTATGTGTGGTGGTTCGGAAGGAAAACAATAGCAGCTTGAAAACAGTAGCAGGTAGGGTGTGGTTTGTATGATGGTTCATGATAATGATCAGGGTTGTAATCGAAACGGAAAATAGAAAACATTTCAGGTAGCCTCAATAGTTTGTCGATGGTGATGTGGTTTGTTGTAGTTGTATGTGTATATATGTATCTAGTTTTGTATCGATATCTCTGTCTCTCGATGTATATATACATATATAAATATATCCTAGTGGTGATATGGTTTGATCAAGTTATGTATATGCAGAATGTTTATCAAAAATATCTATATGCTATGTATATTATATATGTATATTATATATCTGTAAGATTCAATTGAGAATAAAACCAAAAGTAAACAGGAAACCCATTTACAAAAATCATTTACATGTGGGAGAGTGAAACTAAGGAAAAAAAATAGTAAGCCATCGGATGTTTTTGTCAGTATACATATCGACATCCATTTTTTTTTATATTTATTTAATATTAATAATTAATAATTATATTAATAATAATATTGATAATATTATTAATATTAATAAAGATACTAATAATAATAATAATAATAGAAATAATAATAATATAAATGATAAAAATAATACTAATAATAATAATTATTATTATTATTATTAATACTAATAATATTAATGATAATGATAATAAGTTGTATGTTAATAATAATACAATACTTAATAGTGATTTCAATATTCTTGATGGAATTAATAATTTTATTAATACTGATAATGATAAAAATAAAAGTTGATAAAACAATAATAATAATGCCAATATTTATTTAATAATAATAATTTTTAATATAACATAATAATTTTACCACATAACTATTTATATAGAATGAAATATTATAAATTTCTTATATATATATATATATATATATATATATATATATATATATATATATATATATATATATATATATATATATATATATATATATATATATATATATATATATTATTTATAACTTACTTATATTATAATATTTATATATATATATCTATTTGAAATTAATTGTTCGTGAATCGTCGGACATGGTCAATGATTAAATGATATCATGAATATAGATTTTAAAACTTTCGAGACTCAACATTATAGATTTTGCTTATCGTGTCAAAGATATTAAATCTTATCAGAAGTTTGGTTTAAAATTAGTCGAAATTTTCCGGGTCGTGACAGTACCTACCCGTTAAAGAAATTTCGTCCCTGAAATTTGAGTAAGGTCGTTATGGTTGACAATAAAAATGTTTTCATGAGGAATATGAGTTGGTAATTAGAGTTTTATCATTATTGATTAATGTAGATAAAACGATTCGATTGTGTGAAGCGTACGAGTGAAGCTGTCACAAAAGATAAAGATTTAACTTTGACGTAGTCACTGTTGATTTCCGGAATTCAAGGAATTTAAGAAAATCTTCTAATCAGAAAAAAAATGAAATAGCACGATTTATTAGCAAACTTTTGGAATTACTGATGAACGAAAATATCAAGGAATATTTCTGTGATATGCTTAGAGATTAAGTAGAATGAAAAAGTCGTGTAACATGGCACATAATGACGGTACTGTGAATCATCATGCTTCATTAGAAACTCAGCATAAATTACTGTAATATAATGACGTTGATCAAGTGTCATTATATTATACTAACTCCTGCATCAGTTCCCAACACTACTTCAAAACATTCATAATTTATACCTAGATTTTACAGAAGTTTCCAATATAATGGAATACAGGAAACACGAAGAGATAGATAATTTCAAATAATAATATTTATGAAGATATCCTCAGAAATATCGAAGATATTTATGATGATATTTTGGAATTTCTAAGTTCGAAGATTGATGGAGAAAAATTTTTCGCAAGATTTTAACATGACTTTGGAGCAAGATATTCTCTATAGATTTAATCGGATCCAGAATTACCTGGATTCTTTGATTATAGGGTTTAGTCCTTGTATTTATCCTTGGTCTCCTTCATGGTGTGCTCAATCCGATTTTCAGTACCAAATTTTCTATTGAGCGTTCCTAACACTTCCTTCCTTATCATCAACTTTTGGCCATTAAGACCATCTATAACATGCTGCTTCGTCAGCATTTTCAAAGTTAACGGATCTGGGTCATCGGTTATCAAACCGAGGTGGTTTAAGGAGAATTGTATTTTTAGATGATTAAACGCTGATGGTAATATGGTGGAATATAAAAGGTTTCTCAGTGGAAAACGTATATATCAAAGTTATAATAAGGTTGATTTGAACGAAAAGTCGAAGTTGACTTGCTATAGCTGTGACAAGATTGGCTACTTTGGAAAGGGATTGCAAAGTGATTTTCGGTAGTAACATCGTCAAAGGAGCTAGCGCAGATACGTGTTAAACCTTTACTCAGGTTCTAAGAGTGTTCAGGTGCATAACTATATGCATAAATCTTTTCTTCCGTAGATGAAGTGCGGTTGGTTCATCTTCTCGATTGAGGTGTTTTCAAGAATCATGAAAGATTTGAACGCAGATTAGAATCGTCAAGATACAAATGAGGTTTAAGAAGAAATCAAGTGGCAAACTTGAAGAATTGTTTAGTTTCATATGTTATAATCGATATTTTAATTTATTTTAATTGTCCAAAGTTAGTAGTCCAACAGTCCAATAGTTCATATATAGTTTAATATATAACATTCGAATTAATTAATACGTATCGTGACCCGTGTACCGGTCTCAGTATTGATCACAACTCAAACTATATATATATTTTGGAATCAACCAAAACCCTGTATAGCTAACTCCGTCATTTGCATATAGAGTGTCTATGGTTATTCCAAGATAAATATATAGATGGGTCAATATGATATGTCGAAACCTTGTATACGTGTCCCGTTATTTATAGTGCGTAAAATAAATACAGAATTTAAATGACGATAAATAAAATGTAACCAGTTAGCTAGGAACAGTTAGCTAGGAACAGTTAGCGTGGATCCTTAACAAAATTTTAATTAATTAATTCGTTTATTTCTAGCAAATTTTATTTTGTCCAATGTTTTCTTCATTATGCCACTTGTTGGATTCCGATAGGTCAAAATCCAAATATGAAATTTGAATGGAAATGGTTATTCGGTAGTGATCGGATACGTATATCGGTGGGTGTAAGTAGGATAGTAAATGACTGTTGAATCAGATTTGAAGACTGTACAGTGTAACTTATTAATAATAATAATAATAATAATAATAATAATAATAATAATAATAATAATAATAATAATAATAATAATAATAATAATAATAATAATAATAATAATAATAATAATAATAATAAATATAATAATAATAATAATAATAATAATAATAATAACAATAATAATAATCATAATGAGAATACTACCTTAGAGTAACAAGGTTTAAAAATAAATAAACGCCACCGCTAGGCCTCGAACCCACGACCTCTCGTTCCTCTAACACACCCTTAAACCATCTGATCCATCTTGTTTTCTGTAATAATTCGTATCCTAAATCTATTTAATCTTATTTTTGCTTCCATCTTCTTCTTCAATATCATCTTCCCTAATATATCGAATATCATCTCCTCCCTGAATCATCTATGCATCATCTTTCATCTCATCATAATCATCACATCATCCATTCATCTTCATCTTCGGCTATTCATCGTCAACTCATTTATCTTATCATATTTATTGACTAACAATTACCATCATTCTAAAATTTTATTTCATTATCTATATGTAATATCATAATCATAATCTTAATATGATCATAATTATAATCATAAACATAACCATAATTATAATCCTAAGCATAATCATAATCGTAACATCATTCTCTTCGATTCATTATTATTCTAATCGTCTACTCAATTTCCTAACCACAATCTTCTTTTATGATTATAACATCATCATTTAAACTTCATTATCTACGAGTTAACCAAATAATCGAAGGTCAGATGATTGTGTTCGGTAACCGTGGGGTCCAAATGAAGTCCACAGACCCTTATGTAGCTCGGCCCATCACCCCCCAAGGTTACTTCGACCCAAACAGCCCAACTGGTACCTGTAGCCCAACAAAAAATAACGGCCCAAGGTATAAACTTTTGTGAAGAGTAGTGAACTGTTGGGATTAAAAAAAACGTTTAACTTCTCTTTTTGGTGGTGGTTTCTTGTCAGGGAAATGGGAAACGTAAAATATCAAAAGTTTTATCATATTAGCTGTAACTTCATCCCTTTTTATCATTTACCTTCCCATTATCTTCAATCTTATCATCATAATATATCACGATCATGATTATTATCATCTAATCCATCATCATTTATTCGTGTAACATCATCATCTCCATATCAATACACCTTCTTCGTGAATTTGTTAATGTTGGAAACAGGAACAGAATACGCAGCTGTAGTGGCACAATAATGGTATATGTGTGGTGGTTCGGAAGGAAAACAATAGCAGCTCGAAAACAGTAGCAGGTAGGGTGTGGTTTGTATGATGGTTCATGATAATGATTAGGGTTGTAATCGAAACGGAAAATAGAAAACATTTCAGGTAGCCTCAATGGTTTGTCGATGGTGATATGGTTTGTTGTAGTTGTATGTGTATATATGTATCTAGTTTTGTATCGATATCTCTGTCTCTCGATGTATATATACATATATAAATATATCCTAGTGGTGTTATGGTTTGATCAAGTTATGTATATGCAGAATGTTTATCAAAAATATCTATATGCTATGTATATTATATATGTATATTATATATATGTAAGATTCAATTGAGAATAAAACCAAAAGTAAACAGGAAACCCATTTACAAAAATCATTTACATGTGGGAGAGTGAAACTAAGGAAAAAAAATAGTAAGCCATCGGATGTTTTTGTCAGTATACATATCGACATCCATTTTTTTATTTATATTTATTTAATATTAATAATTAATAATTATATTAATAATAATAATATTGATAATATTATTAATATTAATAAAGATACTAATAATAATAATAATAGAAATAATAATAATATAAATGATAAAAATAATATTAATAATAATAATAATTATTATTATTATTATTAATACTAATAATATTAATGATAATGATAATAAGTTGTATCTTAATAATAATACAATACTTAATAATGATTTCAATATTCTTGATGGAATTAATAATTTTATTAATACTGATAATGATAAAAATAAAAGTTGATAAAACAATAATAATAATGCCAATATTTATTTAATAATAATAATTTTTAATATAACATAATAATTTTTCCACATAACTATTTATATAGAATGAAATATTATAAATTTCTTATATATATATATATATATATATATATATATATATATATATATATATATATATTTTTATATATATATATATATATATATATATATATATATATATATATATTATTTATAACTTACTTATATTATAATATTTATATATATATATATCTATTTGAAATTAATTGTTCGTGAATCGTCGGACATGGTCAATGATTAAATGATATCATGAATATAGATTTTTAAACTTTCGAGACTCAACATTATAGATTTTGCTTATCGTGTGAAAGATATTAAATCTTATCAGAAGTTTGGTTTAAAATTAGTCGAAATTTTTCGGGTCGTGACAAAGTGGTTATGATACTATTTGGGTAATAGTTGATCGTCTCACCAAGTCAGCACACTTCCTGCCAATGAGAGAAGATGACAAAATGGAGAAGTTGGCGCGATTGTATTTGAAGGAGGTTATCTCCAGACATGGAATACCCGTCTCTATTATCTCTGATAGGGATGGTAGATTTGTTTCAAGGGTCTGGCAGACGTTGCAACAAGCATTGGGGACTCGTCTAGATATGAGTACTGCCTATCATCCACAAACTGATGGGCAGAGCGAAAGGGCGATACAAACGCTTGAAGACATGCTACGAGCATGTGTTATTGATTTCGGAAACAGTTGGGATCGACACCTACCGTTAGCAGAATTTTCCTACAACAACAGTTATCATTCTAGTATTGAGATGGCGCCGTTTGAGGCACTTTATGGTAGAAAGTGCAGGTCTCCGATTTGTTGGAATGAAGTGGGGGATAGACAGATTACGGGTCCGGAGATAATACAAGAAACTACCGAGAAAATCATCCAAATTCAACAACGATTGAAAACCGCCCAAAGTCGACAAAAGAGCTACGCGGACAGTAAAAGAAAAGATATAGAGTTTGAAATTGGAGAAATGGTCATGCTTAAGGTTTCACCTTGGAAAGGCGTTGTTGGATTTGGTAAACGGGGGAAACTAAATCCAAGGTACATTGGACCGTTCAAGATTATAGATCGTGTCGGACCAGTAGCTTACCAACTGGAGCTACCTCAACAACTCGTGGCTGTACATAACACTTTCCACGTCTCGAATTTGAAGAAATGTTTTGCTAAAGAAGATCTCACTATTCCGTTGAACGAAATCCAAATCAATGAAAAACTTCAATTCATTGAAGAACCCGTCGAAATAATGGATCGTGAGGTTAAGAGACTTAAGCAAAACAAGATACCGATTGTTAAGGTTTGATGGAATGCTCATAGAGGACCCGAGTTCACCTGGGAGTGTGAAGATCAGATGAAGAAGAAATACCCGCATCTATTTCCAGAAGATTCCTCAACACCTTCAACAACTTAAAATTTCGGGACGAAATTTATTTAACGGGTAGGTACTGTAGTGACCCAAACTTTTCCATGTTTATATATATTAATTGAGATTGATATTTACATGACTAAATGTTTCCAATGTGTTAAGCAATCAAACTTGTTAAGACTTGATTAAATAAAATAAGTTTCATATAGACAATTGATCACCCAAGTTGACTGGCGATTCACGAACGTTACAAAAATTGTAAAAACTACATGTTGTGGTATATATAGACATATATATATGGTTGACATAAGATTATGATGAGTAAGTATCTCACTAAGTATATTAACAATGTGTGATATACATAAGAAATGAGATTACTAAGTTAAGAAACTCGAAATGATATATATAACGATTATCGTTATGATAACGTCCACTAAATACATATGTAGCATATTAAGATATTGATACACTATATTTAACATGATAAAATGATATTTAAATATATCATTAAGTGTGTTAACAATGAACTACATATGTAAAAAAAAGACTACTAACTCAAGAATTACGAAACGAGACTTATATGTAACGATTATCGTTGTAACGATATTTTAATGTATATATCATATTAAGAGATATTCATACATCATAATATCATGATAATATAATAATTTAACATCTCATTTGATATAATAAACATTGGGTTAACAACATTAATTTAGATCGTTAACTTAAAGGTTTCAAAACAACACTTACATGTAACGACTAACGAAGACTTAACGACTCCATTAGAATGTATATACATGTTGTGTTTTGATATGTATTCTTAAACTTTTGAAAGACTTCAAGACACATATCAAAGTACTTCTACTTAACAAAAATGCTTACAATTACATCCTCGTTCAGTTTCATCCACAATTCTACTCGTATGCACCCGTATTCGTACTCGTACAATACACAGCTTTTAGATGTATGTACTATTGGTATATACACTCTAATGATCAGCTCTTAGCAGCCCATGTGAGTCACCTAACACATGTAGGAACCATCATTTTGCAACTAGCATGAAATATCTCATAAAATTATAAAAATATTAGTAATCATTCATGACTTATTTACATGAAAATAAAATTACATATCCTTTATATCTAATCCATATACCAACGACCAAAAATACCTACAAACACTTTAATTCTTCAATTTTCTTCATCTAATTAATCTCTCTCAAGTTCCATCTTCAAGTTCTAAGTGTTCTTCATAAATTCCATAAGTATAGTTTCATAAAAATCAAGAATACTTCCAAGTTTGCAAGTCTACTTCCAAGCTTTCTAATCCATTCCAAGTAATCATCTAAGATCAAGGAACCTTTGTTATTTATAGTAGGTTATCTTTCTAATTCAAGATAATATTCATATTCAAACTTTGATTCAATTTCTACAACTATAACAATCTTATTTCGAGTGAAAATCTTACTTGAACTGTTTTCGTGTCATGATTCCGTTTCAAGAACTTTCAAGCCATCCAAGGATCCTTTGAAGCTAGATCTATTTTTCTCATTTCCAGTAGTTTTATTTAGAAAACTTGAGGTAGTAATGATGTTCATAACATCATTCAATTCATACATATAAAGCTATCTTATTCGAAGGTTTAAACTTGTAATCACTAGAACATAGTTTAGTTAATTCTAAACTTGTTCACAAACAAAAGTTAATCCTTCTAACTTGACTTTTAAAATCAACTAAACACATGTTCTATATCTATATGATATGCTAACTTAATGATTTAAAACCTGGAAACACGATGAACACCGTAAAATCGAATATACGCCGTCGTAGTGAAACCGGGGGCTGTTTTGGTTTGGATAATCAAAAATCATGATAAACTTTGATTTAAAAGTTTTTCTTCTGGGAAAATGATTTTTCATATGAACATGAAACTATATCCAAAAATCTTGGTTAAACTCAAAGTGAAAGTATATTTTTCAAAATGGTCATCAAGATGTCGTTCTTTCGACGAAAATGACTACCTCTTTAGTAATTGACATGTAACTTAAATTTCCGACTATAAAACTATACTTTTTCTGTTTGGATTCTTAAATTTGAGTTCAATATGAAACCATAGCAATTTGATTCACTCAAAACGGATTTAAAATGAAGAAGTTATGGGTAAAACAAGATTGGATATTATTGATCTTTTTAGCTACGGGAAATGTTTAACAAATCTATACAAATCATATCCTAGCTAACTTATATTGTATTATACATGTATTCTAATATATTATGTAATATCCTAGCTAACTTATATTGTATTATACATTTATTCTAATATATTATGTAATCTTGGGATACCATAGACACGTATGCAAATGTTTTGACATATCATATCGACCCATGTATATATATTATTTGGAACAACCATAGACACTCTATATGCAGTAATGTTGGAGTTAGCTATACAGGGTTGAGGTTGATTCCAAAAATATATATACTTTGAGTTGTGATCTAGCCTGAGACGTGTATACACTGGGTCGTGGATTGATTCAAGATAATATATATCGATTTATTTCTGTACATCTAACTGTGGACAACTAGTTGTAGGTTACTAACGAAGACAGCTGACTTAATATACTCAAATCTTTAAAACATAATAAAAATGGTTGTAATTATATTTTGATCATACTTTGATATATATGTACATATTTGTATAGGTTCGTGAATCGATCCATGGCCAAGTCTTATTTCCGAGGAAGGAAATATCTGTGAAAGTGAGTTATAGTCCCACTTTTAAAATCTAATATTTTGGGATGAGAATACATGCAGGTTTTATAAATGATTTACAAAATAGACACAAGTACGTGAAACTACATTCTATGGTTGAATTATCGAAATCGAATATGCCCCTTTTTATTAAGTCTGGTAATCTAAGAATTAGGGAGCAGACACCCTAATTGACGTGAATCCTAAAGATAGATCTATTGGGCCTAACAAACCCCATCCAAAGTACTGGATGCTTTAGTACTTCGAAATTTATATCATATCCGAAGGGTGTCCCGGAATTATGGGGATATTCTTATATATGCATCTTGTTAATGTCGGTTACCAGGTGTTCACCATATGAATGATTTTTATCTCTATGTATGGGATGTGTATTGAAATATGAAATCTTGTGGTCTATTGTTACGATTTGATATATATAGGTTAAACCTATAACTCACCAACATTTTTGTGGACGTTTAAAGCATGTTTATTCTCAGGTGAATACTAAGAGCTTCCGCTGTTGCATACTAAAATAAGGACAAGATTTGGAGTCCATGTTTGTATGATATTGTGTAAAAACTGCATTCAAGAAACATATGTCGATGTAATATATTTCTATTGTAAACCATTATTTAATGGTCGTGTGTAAACAGTATATTTTAGATTATCATTATTTGATAATCTACGTAATGTTTTTAAAACCTTTGTTGATAAAATAAAGGTTATGGTTGTTTTAAAAATGAATGCAGTCTTTGAAAAACGTCTCATTTAGAGGTCAAAACCTCGCAACGAAATCAATTAATATGGAACGTTTATAATCAATATGAACGGGACATTTCATTAAATAAATTTAAAGTGGAAATTAAATCAGAAAATCTGAGACAGAGGAATGGTTTAGGTTGTTATCGGGTTAGCGGGACGTCGCGGGTTCAAACCCGGACTTGGGCATTTTTTTAAGGACTACTCCTTTGAGGTAGTTATTATTAATACTCTTATTATTATTATTTCATTATTATTATTGTTATTATTATATTATTTATTATTGATTGTTATTAAGTAATTATTATTATTACCAATATTATAAATAAAGATTATTAGTATAATTAATATTATTATCATTATTATTATTACTAAAATATATATTATTATTATTAATAGGAGTATTAGTATTATGATTATTATAAGTAATATTATTGTGACCATTATTACTAAAAGTATCATTATTATTAATAATAGTATTAGAATTATTATTTAACATTAATATTGGTATTATTATTAAAATATCTATTATAATTCTCATTTTTATTAAAAGTACTAATATTATTTAAAATATTATTTCTACAAAAACTAACATTTTTATCTTATCATTATTATCATTTTTATTAAAATTATTATTATTACTAATATTACTTTTATTATTAATATTATTATCAAGACAATTAATATCTGTATCATTACTAAATCTAATTACTTTTAGTAATATTATTATTATCATAAAAAGATACAAATTTTTATTTATTATTATTGATATTATTTTACCAAATAAATAGCTATATAAGAATATATATATATATATATATATATATATATATATATATATATATATATATATATATATATATATATATATATATTAAAACACATCACATAACAACATTAATGTTTTCATAATAAATACTAATTATTTATCTAAAGTATATAAAATAAGTATAGTTAATTTAGTTATTAATGAAACATACAAGTTACTAACATAACAATTAATAATAAAACATAAACTTGTTCGATTACGATTATATGTTTTAATATACATAATTGAATATAGGTTTGTGAATCCGAGGCCAATCCTGCATTGTTCAGTTCAGTCGTATGCATATTTTTACTACAAAATATCGTATTGTGAGTTCATTTGATTCCCTTTTACTCTTTATATTTTTGGGACTGAGAATACATGCGCTGTTTTTACAACTGCTTTATTAAATGCTTTTGAAATATATTTTGAACTGAGAATACATGAAATGCTTTTATAAATGTTTGACGCAATGTGACACAAGCAAAACATTTCTCGAATGAATTATTATGCAGAAAGAAGTTCTGTTGATGTTTGTGAAAGTGAGTAGGTAGTAAGATGGTGTGTAAGAACTTTTCTTCCTTCAACAATGGACCTTATTGTGAAGAATCTTTGCTTTTGCAAAGAAATCTTTGGAGTAGATGATGGGTGTATGAATTTGTTAAAGGTATTTGCTTTAATAGACAAATGATGAATAATGTCTAGCAAACTTTAATGGGGTAGGTAGCTAAATTGTGAGCACTTTATCAGAGAAATCAATTTGTCCTTTAGCAATCTATTGATCATTGAATTCATGTAAGAGTGCTAGGACAAATTAATTATGTCAGGTGTTCTGCGGTAGAACCACAGTCGACCGTGGAAGCAGCCGTACAGTGACAGATTTATATTTTTGCAAGCAAAATCAAATTAAGCACACAATAGGCATCACATAAGCAAAATCAACTTAAGCAAAAAATAAACATCACGTACTAGTTATTTTACACATAATTGTTTTAGTGCCAACAGTTAAGTACTTCACATATTACACAACTAAAGATTATTATCCCAAATACGCAAGTTATGACCTATTACAAGAAATTGTTTTGACAAATCCCTTCAACGCTTTCTTGAACCTAGAGCGATTTTCACTAATCTCTTTCTCACGCCTCAGAATCCTGTCGATCTTGGTTTCAAAACTTGAATTAAAAAATTCTTGATGTTCCCGTAAGTTCGCTTCCTCGTCTTCTATCTCCTCTTCATCCGATTCTTCCTCTGGTTGATAGTTCTCAATCTCTTCGAGATCCTCTTGAAGACTTGATCTTCTTCCACGAGAGGATTCTCCCAGACGACCACTTCAGATGATGGTTGACTTATCCAGTGGCTCGAATGAAGGTTGTTGAACAATAGCGTGAGTCACTTTGAGATAGGTGAACAAACTGTTCAGATGCATTCCATATGGAAGAGATCTAGTTGATTCAGTCATTAGATTGCTCATTCGGGATGCCATCAGAAACGCCACATTAACCTTCATATCTAATTCAATTGCCCACATGATAAAAATCTGGGTGACATGAATGTTAGCATGGTTTCTCAGCCTACAGTAGATGTTGTGGTCAATGATTTTATTCAAGATATCCAAATCTAATCAGAGATCCTTTCCGATCAGTCCCTTGGATAGGATTTCTGAGTGATTTGCATTAGGATTGCAAAGTAAGGTTAGCACTCCGGTAGCTTGAATAAACCTAGGAAGATGTTCTAGTTTGTGTCATCTGCTGTAGAACTCAATTCCTTCAGTAGGAACACCCAGAATTTCACCAAACGTGCTGAGAGGATATTCCCACCACTTTTTGTTAAGATGAAATCTTATCATCTTAGTTTCTCTGTTGAAGCTAAAGTTGGCATAGAACTCTCTTATCAACTCGGGATATATAGGCCCATTGATTAGAACGAACGAACCTAGATCCCTCTAAAACAGCTTGTCAATTACTTCAGGGAATGCTTCAAGACTTATGATTCTTCCTTCTGTTATTGCTCTAGTTTTGAGCCATTTCTTGTTATATGTTGTGCGTTGTCTTGCATCAGGTGGAGAATTATATCTATTCTCTCCTCCTCTAGATTGAGCATTTCGGGTCCTTGCCATTTTCTACACAATGATACTTCAAATTAATTCAAGGTGTATAATTCAATTGTAGGCAACACGTTTTGCAAACTTTTAATCATCATTAATACTTAGATGTTTTGATGTTAATGTTCTTCATATTTTCACTCTTCATTAGTGTTAATGAGTTTGCAACTAGATTAAGATTTTCACAAAGTTCATATGTGTTCTAGACTTTTGAAATCATCATCAACACATGTTTTGACATTCAACATTATTACACTCAATTAGCAACAATGTCATTCATATCATATGAACAATGCTTCTATGAAAATCTAACCTAGATGTATAATGAACCCTAGAATCATTTCATGTTAAATCAATGCATAGATATACGATAATTATTACTACAATTGTTTCTAAATTGTTCTTTAAGAACAATTTCAATTGTTTGCATCAATTTGTGTTTTGATTCATTCTAGTTAGGGTTTCTTCTTAACCCTAATTCATCATACAAACACAATTGAATGTTAGGAAAGCAAGGATTAATCATACCGAAAGTAGGAATTGAATTTGAAGGAATGCGCGTTTTTCTTCGTGCGGTCGATCTCTTCAGCCGTGTGTAGGTGTGTGTGTTTTGAAGTGGGTTGAAAATAAATAAGAGTGAGGGTTTAGTTCAATTTAAAACTGAATTAGACCACGCACGGTCGAAGCACGGTCGACCGTGGTGTTAGCCGTGAAGAAATTTTTCCACGAACAGGACAGGTGTCTGCGGTCGAGTACACGGTCAGCCGTGGTGCTACCGTGGATCCTTCTGATCACTCATTTCTTCACTTCTTCTTTCTTCGAACGCGTTTTGACGATTCTTAGGTTCTATAGAATACTTAAGGACAAGTTTTCTTTTCCTAACATTGAATGATTACTTCCTCCCGATATTTTAATCATCAATGACACGTAATATACTATTTATATATGTGCGATTAAACATATATATATATATATATATATATATATATATATATATATATATATATATATATATATATATATATATATATATATATATGTTTAATCGCACATAGTATACACAAAACGCATCAATCTAGCATGCAATACATGTTTTCACATAAACACACAATCCTAAGGCAAGTAAGCTTCCTACACTTAATCTTTTAAAATCATTTTTCAAAAACAATTTGCATTTGTAAGAAAAACCTTTCTTTTATACAAGGTATTTTGAGAAGATTATTCTCATTAGCATTTGATCATTGATTTTGATTGATTTTAAGATTACCAAATCCTTGACTTATCCCTACCATGGAATTGCTAGCCTGGTCCATTTTTTCCATGTTTTCAATTTTCCTAATAATAGATAATGGACTTTGATTAAAAGATTTGTGTTTGCTAGAGTCGTGACATACATTCATTTCATGTTTACCTCTTGAAGAATCACTAATAGTTATCCTTTCAAGTTTTCTTTTCAAAGTGTTATTTTCGTCAATTAGAACTTTGTTAAGTTGTGTAACTTTGTGTAATTCTTTTTCCAAAAGTTTTACTTTGTCACGACTACTTTCATACACAAATTTAATAGTCTTGTAATCATCTAACAATTCTTCATAATTGGAAGGATAGAGTACATGTACCTCATTGCAATCCATGCTTGAGACATCATCTTCTTTGAATGGAGGTTCAACCTCTTCTTCATTTTGACCATCTTGATCCATGTCATTCCAAGAACTCATGAGGCAAAAGTCTTCATTTTCATTCACCCCTTTTGCTTGAAAATCACCAAACTTTTCAAAACCCTTCTCTATTTCTTTACCCTTCAAACTCTTAGAGTTTAAATCTTCTTGAGAACATAGTGAGTCCCAACATTCTTTTGCACTTTCACATGAGATTATCTTTAATCTTTTCTCACTAGGAAGAATTCCATGAAGTAGTGAAATTGCATCAAATTATTTCAAAACATCATTGTTTTGAAATGTTGACTTCACTAGTCTTGAACTAGCTTGTGGTATAAAGTCTCATACTTTGATTATTCTCCACAAGTAGTAATCCTTAGATTTGAGATAAGACTCAAATCTTAATTTCCACACATCAATATTCATCTTATCAAAGATTGGTGCTTCTTTCACCAATTCTTCCAAATATCCCATCGTTTGAGTTGATCCTAGAATCGTTGGCTCAAGTTTTTGCACAAAACGAATTTTGACGCTTTCGCGATCGTTTGTAGTGCAATGATTTGAGCAACCGCTCTGATACCAATTGTAAGTAACTAGAGGGAGGTGAATAGTTACTTAATACGTTTTTAATATTTTTACGATTGATCACCAAATTCGATTTTACTTTGATCAACCAACTCAACTCAAACTTGTTGTGTGTAGTGTATATGTTAAAAATGATAAATGAAGTAATGTAATGAACATATACACAAGGATTTATGGTGGTTCGGGTGGACGTTAACTAATCCACCTTAATCCACTCCCCGATTACACTAATTAGGATTTGTTGCTTCACTAAGCACTTTTCTCCAAACCCGGTGGAGATTCGATTTACAAGTCTTCAATCTTCTTTAGTAGACAACAAACCTAATATTTCTTTCCCTTTGAAAGATCAACTATAACCTAGATCAACTTGTCTTCATCTTGGACAAGTACTAATCTCCAAATGAGATTAATCAACTTCCTAAGTCCCTTTAAGGAAGTAGATCACTAAGCTAGCCTATGCTTCCACTAATTGAAGTTACAAGACTCATACACTCTGCAATGATGACCCTAACACAATACTAGGACATACATTACATTAAGTAAACTCACAAGATAAATGATTTTAATTAGCAAGTTTACAACAACCCAATTCTATATCTATAAGATCATAGAATCTTCTCTTGCTTGATCACATTTGAGTAGTAATTGATGCACTTGTGATCACTGAAGATAAGCCTTTTAAATGTGCAAGAGGGTCAGCTTCAAATTCTCTTAAATGTTTTTCTTTTATAGTGGGATTCAAAAAATAGCCGTTGACACACGGTTGTCTGTACGGTCGACCGTGGTACGACCGTACGTGCTCCATTCCAAAATTGGTATCTGTTGTATAGCCGTTTGACTCAGATTTGAACACCACATTTTGGCACCTTTACTCCTTCTAGCACCTGCAAAAGAAACCAAACATCCTATACAAGTACTATATGCATTAAGTGTGTGAGATTTGGTCTTATTGCATGAAAGTGACTAGTCATTCCAAAAGTGGCAAACCCAACATTCTTGGAGAAGTGTCTTGATTGATATTTAGGGAAATTTCAGATTGGTCAAGACTTAGTTAGTCATTTTAATGCTCTTGGTTCAATTCTAAATGCTAGTCACTATATCATTAACTCCCTAGTTCCAATTAATCACAAGTCATGTTTCATTTAAGTTTAGTTAGGGATTAATTGAATAATGTCTCTATAAGATAGTTATGAAGTGTAGAGACATTAAGGTTAAGTTATTCTTGATCAAGCAATCAAACTTAGTTACTTAGACTAGACCAAATAGACAATTGACTATAGTTTCATTGTGAACCAATTTACACTTAATCTATTGGAGTGAGTTAGTTACTTGAATCCTAACTAATGATCACATGGCAAACATATTAATTAGGTTGACAAGTTTATGAGTATTAAGCATATTAGCAAGTAGCAAGTAATACTCACATACCAAGAGATAGTTATTCTAAGATCAATCATGTAGATACTTGTACAACTTATAATTCAAGTACTTAAAAAGTATAATGTGCAATATAACACATTACATGATTAATGTGTAAGCACACATTAATGTCCAACACATGCACAAGGGAAAAGCAATCTCTAGTTGGGACTTGGTGACCATCCTAAATGTATCTAAGTGTGTTTTAGGATTACAAGTCATTTCTAGTTTAACCTTGAGATCATTGTTCCTCATTTAGCCTTAATTAATCACTAAGTCATTTCTAATAGCAATCATTGTTCTAGTAACATTGGCTTAAGTGTGTTGGCACTTGATGATCGTACTAAATATATCTAGATAAGAATTAAGATCACAAGTTGTTGATTAACACTTATGTGTTATGCCTAATCTTGGTTAATTTGTCATTAAGATGTCATTAGGCATAATTAATCACAATTAGTATTTTTAAGACCAAAACTCAATTGAGTATGGATAGGGCATCTATTCTAAGCATGTTTAGAAAGGTTTCATGAATTATAGATGTCGGGAACTAGTCAAACTTTATTTGGTCAAAATCGGAGACAGAAGAAACTGCGGTCGCGCTGCGGTTGACCGTGGTGGCAACCGTGCAACTTGTTTTCAGAAAACTACGTTGCAATTCAGTTTGGGGTTTCACGGTTGACTATGCGGTCGATCGTACCTCGACCGTGTGTTTGCCTGAACTTTTAATTTGATTCTTTAACATATGTTTGACTTGGTCGTTTGCAAGATAAAGTATGGATTAGTGACCTTGCGTGTTTTATGTTAAGATGTCAGTCATCACTTATGCGTATGTGTGTGTGTCATCATCAAAACATATTCTTTGGTTAATCATACTTAAGTTTATCGTTTAGTGTATTAACCCACATTCAACCAACAGATTTCTATCTTGGGCCATCGATATGAAATTATAAGTCTGATATTCTTTTGACTTTAATAGCCGTTTTTGAAGGAACGGGAAATTCGATGAAGGTGGTGTAGAAGAAACTTAATGAGTTTCACTTATTTTTGTAGATAACGGATCTGAATAAGGAAGCGTTTCTGCATATTCTTCATCGTTAAAGCACTGGATTTTCTAGATGAAGCTCAAAGTTTTGAGGGGTTACTAACAACACATATGAGGTCATTGAAAGCTCAAATGGATAACCTTTTGGAAAGTTGGAAAGAAGTGAGAATAGTGAGAACTAATTCTCAAACTTACAATATTTTTAGTTTTCTTGATAAAATTAATGCTTCTTAATGTTCATACAGTGATTTTTTATTTTTATGTTGCCTTCAAGTACAATTATCTTCGAATGTTTGAGACTGTTATTGAAGTTGCAATGTTTGTACCCAATTAAATGTTCATTTTTTATAATTCAGAAATGAAAGGGGAATAAACCTTTGACTTTTTTGCAGGGTGTTTTTATTAACCCGGATTTCATATAGCCATTTAGACTTATTTTGATCGAGGTGTGTCTTCTGCAATTTTTTTATTTATTTTACACTTAGGTACACATGCCCTAATAGTATAATTAGTTGTACTCATTAATTTTCATTAAACAAACAGCTTCCCATGGGTTACCAATGGTTGCCACAAAAAATAAATGACCAGTTGATATACATCGGGTGAGTTATGTCTGTTTAATTTCAAGATTTTCCATTATAATATATATACTAGTTAAAGACCCGCAATTTCGCGGGTTTTATGAAATGTTGAAATTTTAAGAAAATCTCCAACCATAATAACACAAAAGAGCATTGTCATATATACCCATATTAATATTTAAAATTATAAATATACCCAACTAAATTACATAATATCAAATACAGCCAATATAAGTAGCAAAACTCTCATATTTACACATTTTATACTCGTTAATGCTAAACTCAGCCCTAAACCTAAACTCTAAATTCTAACCCCTAAACCCTAAAGGTGAACCTCGAACTCTAAAACTTAAACCCTAAATCTAAAGCTAAACCCCAAACTCTAAACCCTAACCGAAACCCTTAACTCTAAACCCAAAAGCTAAACATAAACCCTAAAACTAAACCTAAACCCCAAACTCTAACCCTAAAGCTAAACCCAAACCCTAATGTTAACCTTAAAGCTAAACCTAAACCCTAATGCTAACCCTAAACTCTAAACACTAAAGCTAAACCCGAAACTTCAAAACTAAACTTAAACATAAACCCTGAACCTTGAATTCTAAACCCTAAAGTTAAACCTAAACTCTTAACCCTAAGCCCTAAAATCTAAACCCAAAACACTAACCCTAAAATCAAAACCCTAAACCCCAACCTTAACCCTAAACCCTAAGCCCTAAAGTCTAAACCTTAGAATTTAAACCCTAAACCCTAAATCTAAATCCAAAACCTTAACCCTAAAATCTTAACCCTGAATTGTAAATCTAAACCCTAAACCCCAAACCCTATATCTAAACCCTAACCCTAAACTCAAAGCCGTAAACCCTAAATCTAAACCCTAAAAACTCTTTAACCCTAACCCTAAATCCTAAAATATAAACCTAGAATCTAAACCCAAAATCTAAACCCAGAACCTTACACCTAATCTCTAAACCCTAAAATCTAAACCCTATATCTATACCCCAACCCTAAACCCTAAAATATAAACCCTAGAATCTAAACCCTAACCTAAACCCTAAACTTAAACCTAAAACCCTAACCCTAAATCTAAACCCTAAACCCTAAATTAAACCCTAACCCCTAAATCTAAAGCCAAAACCCTAACCCTAAACTCTAAACCGTAAACCTTAAATCTCGACCCTAAACCTAAACTCGAAACCCTAAAACTGTAAACTCTAACCCTAAACCTTAAAATATAAACCCTAGAATCTAAACTCTAAACCCTAAAATTATATTTTAAATAAAATATATATTTTAAAATTATAAATTCAAACTGACAATTAATTAACATTCATATTATATAATTTCAAAATTAAGGTATGAAAACAAAATTCAAAGTGAAATAATGTATCAAAACACTCTTAATTAACGAAGCTTATACACAACTAATGCATCAGAATAGCAATAACAGACTCAAAATAGTAAAGAATAGTTGAGATATGGTAATATATATATATATATATATATATATATATATATATATATATATATATATATATATATATATATATATTCACCTGAAATTGTTAAAATGAAGACAATTGCTCGTAGCCCCTCTGAAAATGAGATTAGTTACTTTGAAAAAATCACCAAATTCCATAATGCATTTCTAAGATTTGTAAGTTTCGAGTAAAGACTTGCAACAAAAATATAATTAAAAATTCCTTCCCTACAAATAACATAACAATGAATCTCTTTCCCAAACGGGTAGCCGTAATCACTTTTAGCGCAAAGGGTAAAGCAGGCAATATATTCACAATTGTAAGAATCTCATAAATGATCTTATTCTAAATCAATGATGAAGTTCAAATTTTAAACAATTCTATAATGATTTATAGTTCTAAATCAATGAGAACCTTTATTAGATCACTCTTGCGATTGACTCTCGATTGGACAGCATATTTCAATTCTCCATGAGTCGCATCAACAAAAAAAAAGTTACCTCTAGAGTAAAACATCTTGAATGCTCCACCATAAGCTGACCGCATACAGACTGAAGTTCCTGCAACATTGGAATATTTGCAAATGCTACTTCCCTTGGGCTATTTATTTTGTTATATGTACAGGGCCTTTATTGTCTTGGGTTAGACTTTCTTCTTATTTAGTGCTTTCACTGGTGTATATGTGAAGGATAAAAAAAACCCCACCCGGTGGACTGGATTACTGTTGACTCAACATTAATTTCGTGCTTGAGTTGGAGGGTAGCTTCATATTAATTACATTCTTACTCATATTTTAAATCATGTCTTTTATATCAATTAATTGCATAAAGAATAAAATGATAAGGATTAAGAGCATGTGGGTTGTGTTGTTCTGATCCATCTTGACCCATTACCCGCTCCACCCAATTTACCACCTCGTATGTGGCAAGGCCACTCAGACAACGTATAATTAGATAAAACTGTAGGTGCGAATTAGTGATAGCATATACAAAAGGATGTATTCAAAAAGTATTAGAGAAGATTCCAAAGCTACTAATTAGTATAAAATTTAATGAGTACACAACACAACCCACATGCTCTTTTAATCATCTCTTTCAGTTAATCGCACATCAAGAATTAGTATCCAACCCCAAAAATTCCAAAAATTCATGTTTTTTTATGTCAATATCAATACAAATATGAAAATAAACTGTGAAAATATAACAAATAACAATACCATTAGTTTCAAACAAACTAAAGGGCTAATACAGATTACTAAAAAAAAAGGATGAAACTTTAATACATGGATGTCATCATTAAGAATACCAAATGCATATATTTAATAATAGAGCCCGAATTATCAATCATTACCAATGACTGAAATTAGTAAATACACAATGAAATATATATAAACCTCCATGAGAGAAAGGGCATAATTGGATTAAGGGTTTTGAGGGAGTGACAGAACAGCGGAAAGATGGATTTTGGGCAAGGGTTTCACGGAAGTTGAAGAAACACGAACTATCACTATCAATCAAATTAGGGCTTATAGGAATGAACAAGATAACCCATTTCTAGCCTCGTTATCCCAACAACGATAACCCATTTCATCCGACCCGTAACCTATGAAAGTACACTTCTTTGGCTTAGCTTCAAGCTTGTCTCTATCCGCATCTTTGGTCTTCACATAAGCATTACACCCAAAGATCCTAAGGTGATTATAACTCACCTTCTTACCTTGCCATTCTTCCTCGGAAATTCGGAAACCCAACGGTGTTGAGGGTCCTCTGTTAATCAAATAAGCCGCCGTATTAACCGCATCTGCCCAAAACATCTTAGGCAAACCGGCATGTAGTCTCATACTCTTAGCACTTTCATTTAACGTACGATTCATACGTTCGGCGACCCCATTGTGTTGCGGTGTCTCCGGTACCGTTTTCAACATTCTAATACCGAGCTTTGCACAATGGTCTTTAAATTCAAGACTACCATATTCCCCTCCATTATCCGACTTCAAGCACTTGACTTTCAAATTAGTCTCATTTTCTACCATAGCTTTCCACTTCACAAATGTATTAAATACATCAGATTTAGCTTTAAGAAAATAAACCCATACCTTTCGAGTGGAGTCGTCAATGAAGGTGACATAATAGCGAGAACCTCCATGTGATTCTACATTGGTTGGACCAAACACATCCATATGAACGAGCTCCAATTTCTCCAACTTAGGTGCATTCCCCGATTTCCCAAAAGTCACCTACTTTTGCTTCCCATATACACATGGTTCGCAAAACCCAAGTTCTACCTTTTTTAAATCCGGAATTCTCCCACTCGAAACAAACATCTTCATACCCTTCTCACTCATATGCCCGAGTCTTCGGTGCCATAGAGTTGATTCGGACTCAACATTAACCGTAGCAACCACCGTGTCTTCATCAAACACTTCAACCATATAAAGAGTTCCCCTTTTATGTCCACGAGCCACAATACTACTACCCTTAACCACCTTCCATTGGCGGTTTTGAAAAGTAACCGCGTTACCTTCATCATCTAATTGACCAACCGAAATAAGTTTCCTTTTCAATTTAGGAATGCACCTTACGTTCTTCAAAGTCCAATTAGAACCAAGAGTAGTCTTCAAAACAACATCTCCAATGCCCTCTGTTGAGTTGCTTGTTGTCCGCCAATCTCACCTTGCCTTGGTATGAACGAAAATTCTTCATCAAGCTTTTGACATGAGTAGCATGAAACGAAGCTCCCGAATCCAAAATCCAAGACTCCATAGAATTTTCAACACTACACAAAAGTGCATCATCACTTTCCCCTTCTGCCAAGTTTACACCTTTCGCGGAACCATTTTTGCAATTCCTTTGAAAGTGCCCTTTTTGATTGCAACCCCAACAAACAGCTTCACTTCTATCTTTCGATGGATACCTCTTCTTAGACTTCTTTCTACCCTTCTTCTCACCGAGATCAAATTTTCTACCACGGTTGTCGGTACTTAACAAGGAACCGGATGTCGATTCCCCCGAGTTTCTCCTACGAGTATCTTCACCAAGAATCAAATCCCTTATCCCTTCAAACGCTAGCTTAGTAGTTCCGGTAGAGCTACTAACTGCGGTAACCATACCCGACCAACTTTCCGATAATGATGAAAGCAAGATTAGTGCTTTTAGTTCATCATCAAACTTAATCTCTACCGATTCAAGCCTTGAAACGATATTATTAAATTCATTGATATGATCCGTTGCACTCGTACCTTCCTTCATCTTTGTATTGAACAATTGACGCATGAGAAATACCTTATTAGAAGCGGTAGGTTTCTCATACATGTTAGAGAGTGCTTTCAAGCAAGCAAACGTCTTCTCATTCACAACGTTGTATGCAACGTTCTTAGCAAGTGAGAGACGAATAGCGCCCAAAGCTTGACGATCCAAAAACGTCCAATCAGCATCGTTCATGCTTTCAGGCTTGGTCTCTAACAAGGGTTGGTGTAGCTTCTTTTGATACAAATAATCTTCAATTTGCATCTTCCAAAAGCCAAAGTCTCTCCCATCGAATCGGTCGATTCTAAACTTCCCGTCTTCCGCCATCGTTCCCTTAACGAAACCTTCTGCTCTGATACCAGTTGTAAGGATATTAGGACCCAAAACAACGCAAGTGATTCAACAAGATCACTCACCGATAGTAATTCTACAAGATTGCTAACCCACTTAATGAACGAAAGATTATAAATGCAAGAAATGTAAATCGACACAAGAGATAACGTGGTTATATGCAATCGTTGTGATTGCTTTAGTCCACGGACCAACTAGAGAATGTATTTACTGAATATTTGTGGTGTGTTTACAATGAGTTACAAGAGGGTCTATTTATAGAATGATTTAAGGAGTAAGCTAAAAATAATTCCTTGAAGCTTCATGTGAGTTTCCTGACAGCTTCATGGAGGCTACATGTGAGTTTCCTGACAGTTTCGTGGAAGCTACATGTGAATTTTCTCACAACTTCGTGGAAGCTACATGTGACTTTCCTAACAACTTCGTGGAAGCTAGATGTGAGTTTCCTAACAACTTCCCTCTAATTGTTTAAAGTTCTCCATATCTCCAACAATCTACTGGACTCAAATTTAATTTTCTCCTCCTTTAGTAGCAACTGCAACTCAGCCATTGTTTTTTGTGCTATTGTAGCATTCTGCAATGCTTTCATCTCCTGCATGATACCATATAGTTTATACTTTATAAATGAACATTATAGTAATAGTCTCCGTTTATGATCAAATGATCATATGATAATTATAGCAGAAAGAAGTTTTCAAAATTTGGATAGTCAAGAAACAAGTAAATGTAAATGATAGTCGGGATGTAATATAGTCTTTGTGGTGAATGTTAGGGTAATCTTGATGGGTCTTTAATATGGGTCAGTTTGGTTAATGGGCCAGAATCCATGTGCAGGCCCACATGTTTACGAGCCCAATTTGCAGCCTAGTGTGTGATCCAGTAGCAATATTTTGAAGGATTAAAAGAGTACGTGGGTTATGAATAACTGGAATTAAATCAAAAGGAATGGGTCAGTCAATAAATGGCGAATTTAATGGATCTTGAGAGTAATTTTCGTGGTACATGATTGTAAATATACCACACGTTCAGTTAGTTGTTTTTGTTCCTACTTTTTAGTTAATGCAGTTTCAGTTTCTAGTATTTAAGCAAATTGTAATCTTAGTTTATTAATGCAAAGAAAATACCTGGCGTGAGCATATCGTGACAGTGGCACTTGGAGAACCATCTAGTAAATAGTTTTTGACTTCAGTAGGCATATTTATTTTCTTTTGTCCCTCCTCATCTGAGTCTAAGTTTTTTGGATAAATCTCAAGACTTGTTAACTTAGAAAACGGAGATGGTAGATGTGAGATTAGTTGCACATTTGATGCAAGAACCTGAAAAATATTATACAAAATAAACATGATGTATACAAACATAAATATCTAAATAAATGAGAATGAGTTTAAACAACAGTTTTAATAGATAAAAAAAAAAAATAAAAAATTGAAATTGGAGTGTTATCTCATCAGTAATACAATACGGAGTACAATTTTATGCCTGCTGGGTACAAAAAATAATGAGTAAGGGTCCTTTTTCCAAATGTGTTCATAATAGAAAAGAGTTTTGACAGATACACGTATAAACATTAAAGAATGAATACCTCTATAATTTCCAAACCAAGCGTAAGATATTTAACATTGCCGACTTGTTGAAGCACGTCAATAATTTTATGAGCAAATCCACTATGTGGACAAGAAACATAGAAATCCAGTTTCTCCAAAGAAGACAAACCACATAAGGAAAACATAGTATAATATGGATTTTCATACATCAGCGAGGATAATTCGGGTGCAGAAATCAACAGATTCCCTTGGCAATTTATAACAGTGAGATGCTTAAGGAGAGGTGCTACCACTTTAACCACAGAACTCCAATACCCTTTTTCAAGCGTGAGATTTGAAAGTTGAGAATGGGAAATGGTTGTTTCGTTCAAAAAATATATGTGGCAGTTGGTTAAGGTAAGATTCTTTAAGTTTGGGCACTTAGAAAAAAGACCACCAAACTCATCAAATTTCTATCACCGAAAATGACATCATCAAGATGCAACGTTGTTAAAGCTAGTAAGTCCCAGGATGATTCGATTATAATGCGGCCATTATATCACGTCAAACTAAGATCTCTAAGAGAATGAGAAATAAAAAAAGAAAGAGGAAAGTCGATACCTTTTACCGGCATATATATATAATAGTCATCTTTTTGACATTGTGCGAAAAAGCATAGTTTAAAATCTTTTTCACACACTCATGGGTAACTTTTCCAAGAATACTAAGTTTAACAGATGACAATTCAATTTCACTATTACGGGAAGATAGAACATGAGTAACATACTCATAGAATTTGCGTAATGAACATGAATGATAACGAATGAAATCGAGATGTGGGATTGACTTCCATATATATATATTCTTCCATCTAGATGACAAACACTAGTTTTGATAGCGTGTTTGGTACAAACATAAGAGAGAATTTTGTGGATGAGATCATCTGACAAGTTACTTAGTCTATCGTCTTCTGCGATCATTCTCATTATTTAAGCTGCATGTTAGTAACATAAAGCAAGAATCAGTATAATGTTGTTGTTGAATTTAAGTCACAGCATGAAAAGAAAGTAGTTTTAAACATAGGATCAGTATAATGTTGTTGTTGCATTTGAGCTACAGCATTTAAGAATCAGTATAAGTTCTCTGCATCGAAAATAATGTTTGTTCAAACCAGTTTTACTCGTATGTTTTATATTGAACTAGATTTAAGAGCCGGTGCGTTGCACGAGTACTCCTCAGTTAAGAAATTTAAAATGTCAAAGGTTATATCATGTTACATTACAGAATGATAATGACAGTATTAAAAGTATATAAATCATAATTATTGAAAATGTTATAGTTGTCAACAAAGATCATATGTGTGCCAATCAAGAAATAAGCTTGATCTTACTGTGTCACGGTTGCAGAAAAAAGAGGGGGAGCAACCCCCTGCGCAGAAGGAGCAACCACCAGAGCAGGATTAGGAGCTGTTGTTGAAAGTTTCAGCAGATGATCTCTTGCTCTGCGGATAATAAATGAAAATAAAAATAAATATTAGTACTCGTGACATGTATTAGATATGCATGTTCAATGCGGAGATAAGTGGAAAAAAACTCACAAACATACAACCGATTTAGTCCTCCTCACAATCAACATCAATTACAGACCAACATGATCACTTCGTCAAAACACTTATCAAGTGTACCATTTTTATTTGCCACACTTTCTTATTGTTTTATAATCTATATCTATAGTTTCTATTAAAATCTTATAATGATGATGTCATTATTAGACTATTTCATTTATTAAGAAAAAATAAAAAAGAAAAAATAAAATCTAAGCCATCTTGATCATGTCATTAACATTAATTAAATATTTTATCATTTATTTAGGGTTTTATCATATATACTCTTCTTAACTTTAATAATAACATATTTACCCACTTAAATATGATTATATCATACGAGCCCATTTTAAACATATAAACTTATCATATTTACTCATTTATTCAATCTTAATGTGATACGTCTTTATGCCCTAACTTTTTTAGCGGCAAAATTCATACTTGCTTTTTTTACTTCTCCGAGCTATGTACTATGATATTAACTACCATAATCAATACATGCTAATCATCTAATCCTCAACGGTATAAAACTATATTAAGGTGAGAATACATAATGTGATCACTATTAGTTATCTTTATATATATCTTTAGCTGACTGAAATTTTTTTAATTGTTGTTAATTTCTCTTAATTGATAGGCTACGGATACTATAAATCACGTTTCGTCAAAAAATTGATATGTATATCTAACTAATTACAATTGTTTACTTTTTTTGCTCACATCACCAGTAGCACTTCAGTTATTGTTTTGACCAACAATATGATGCGATAACAATACTGATTTACATACATATACAACGATATTACTACAATAATGAAAATGATAATGATCTACCTTTCTATTTTGGGCTGTCTCATTTCAAGTATCTAATTGATATTTCAATCAATCAGAAGAGGTTATTCTGGAGAGAAAAAATTTCTGATTGGTGGAGAATGAAGTTAGTGGAATTTTTTAAAACTTTGTGCAAAAAGTAACTGGAACTTGTAGTCGGAAGAAGGGAGTATTATTATATTATTATTATTATTATTATTATTCAAATATAGGTTTTCTTTACGGGATTAATTACGTTACATATGTATACGAAATATATGTCTCAATAAAATGTTGTAATGTAAATTTTATGATAAGAAAAATAATAATTGTGATCAAAATTGAAAGTAAGTGGTGTGAGAATAAATGTAGTTCATTTACTCTGACTAAGTTAAGTATATCAATATATTTGTAAAAACAATGACAAGTTTCTTAGTCGGAATATGTGGTTCCACGGGTCATTAAACTAAATGATTTTAGCATTTACGTTCACTTAATACATAAAATACATCGTTAAACTATTTCGTTTAAACAAACCGTGATTCCACGGGTCATTTCACTAGTAGTCTAATAAACCTCTAAAATGATGACATTATCATTAGGCTAAATTACCCTTTATTTTTCATAATGATGATGTCATAATTATATATTAATTTAATTAAAAAATTAATACAAAATCTTTTATAAAAGGAAATATTAATATCTCCTAAATTGTAATTTTATTTTTCTAAAAAAATTTAAAAGGCATTTATTAATAATAATAATAATAATAATAATAATAATAATAATAATAATAATAATAATAATAATTATTATTATTATTATTATTATTATTATTATTATTATTATTATTATTATTATTAAAAATATAAAATATAAATATAAATATTCAACTTTAAGCGAACTTTATGTTTGTAAAATAAACTAAATGACTTTAATATTTACATTCACTTAATATCTAAAACATATCATTAAACTGTTTCGTTTAAACAAACCCGTGTTTCCACGGGTCATTTCACTAGTATATATATATATATATATATATATATATATATATATATATATATATATATATATATATATATATATATATAAAAAACAGTTTTAATGAGAATACTTGAAAACACAAAAACAACCACTTTGCAACCAATTATTGATTTAGTACAGGTTACATGAGTTTTTTTTTTTTTCCAAAGTTACCCCTATGAGATCTTTTATCACAACTCAACATAAACACTGTTAAAATACAATGCAAATTTAGAATAATATGGAATTAGTATATGTATATGGGTAAAATATCTAGATATTAATATGTATATGAAAAATATCTAAATATTAAAATGTAAAGAAAAATCTAGATATTTATGTGTGTAAGAAATATCTAGATATTTATATGTATAAAAATATCTAGATATTTATATATATCCATGGAAATATCTAGTTTCTAGAAACTTCCATGGAGTAGTATAAATAAGGGTGAGGATTTCATTTGTAGAGTGTGAAGTAAGTTGTGAGAGTTGTGAGTAAGAGTGAAATAAGAAGTGAGTTGTGAAGAAGAGAAGAAGAGTGTGAGTTAGCGAAAGTAGAGAAGAGAAAGCTTGTAAGTAATATTGTAATTGTAATTTAATATAAGTGTTTTTATTAAGTTTCCCGATCAAGCCTTAGTTTGTGTTTAAGTTCTTAGTGCACTTTTGTTGTTCTTATTATATGGTCGGCTCTGCCGCCTAAGTAATACATGGTCGGTTATACCGCCTAAAGATATATGGTCGACACGATCGCCTAAGTACATTGTGCACTAAGGATTTATAAAATTAAAGGCTAACCAACGTCAAAGTGTTGGTGTAGTGAGTCTAGTATAGTCTAGGTCCTCTATAGTCTAGGTCCTCTATAGTGGGTGTGTTGGACTCGTCGAAGCTTCCAACAATTGGTATCAGAGCGGGTCGTTCGGGACCATTTCTAGTGGAGGAAATTGGTAAACGTTGGACGTTTACATCGACTTGTTTTCACCGAAGCTCTAAGGGAGATTCTGTCGGAGCACAGTTAGGGACTGTGAAAGCTCATCGGTCTGGGACCAAGCTTATTGGACGTTGGACGTCATGATGGCAGATCTTGCAAGTACGAGCAGTGGAATCAAGAGTCTCAATAACCACAACTATGGTTATTGGCGGACTTGTATAGAATCCTACCTACAAGGACATGATTTATGGGAAATAGTTGCTGGCAGTGACACAACGCCTCCACCGAAAGAAAATGCTAAAGCCTTAAGAAAATGGAACATCAAGGCCGGGAAGGCTTTATTTATATTGAAGGCTACAATCGAGGAGGATCTATTGGAGCACATCCGTGACGAGAAAATACCAAAGGCAGCTTGGGAAACTTTTGAAAAATTATTTTCAAAGAAGAATGAAGCACGCCTCCAGCTCTTGGAAAATGAGCTCGCAGGTATCTCACAAGGAAGTCTATCTATTTCTCAGTATTTCACCAAGGTGAAATCTATTTGTCGTGAGATATCTCAACTTGCTCCTGAAGAGAAAGTGAGTGATGCAAGGATGAAGAGAATTATCATCCATGGCTTAAGATCCGAGTATAATGGATTTATAGCCGCTGTGAGAGGATGGCCTACTCAACCATCATTAATAGAGCTGGAGAATCTATTGGCTAATCAAGAGGCATTAGCCAAGCAGATGAATGAAGTAACTATAAAAGACGGAGAAGATGCACTCTTCACCAATAAGAAGAAAGCAACATCTCGAAGACAAGAGGCGATGAAAGAAAGTAAGACATATGGATGGAAGGGCCACCCAAAATCAAAAGGCAACGCTTCAGGGGGAGCTCAACAAGGAAGAAGAGATCATCGCCAACAATACGGGGAAAATGATAAGAGAAAGAATGGTGAATGCTTCAATTGTGGCAAGAAGGGTCATTTTGCTCGAGATTTTAGATTCCCCAGAAGGCGAACTTTCGAAGGAAATGTGGCCGCTGCAAGAGATGAGAAGAAAGATGTCACATTCGAAGCAACCATTAATGAGGAAACATGGGATGCAGAAGCTGGACTCTCTGTTGAAGCTGACATAGATGATCAAGCTCTTACAACAACTTTAAAGTCAAAAATAAACTACAAAGATGATTGGATCATCGATTCTGGGTGCTCAAATCATATGACCAATGATGAGACGAAGCTGCAAGAAATGGATGATTACAAAGGAAAGAGAGTAGTGTTGACAGCCGACAATTCAAGGTTATCTATTTCTCACATTGGAAAGACAATAATTCCAAATGAAGGCGGCTCTCATAAGCTCCAACTCGAGAAGGTGTATCTTGTCCCTGGCCTAAAGAAGAATTTACTGTCAGTACCACAATTGACAGCAGAAGGGAATTATGTGCTCTTTGGACCAGAAGATGTGTCCGTATTCAAGAGAGTGAAGGTGGTTGGCAATCCAATTATGCAAGGAAGAAGAATAGAGTCGGTTTATGTACTATCTGCTGAAACAGCATATGTGGATAAGACTCGAAAGAATGAGACGGCTGATCTTTGGCATGAACGTCTTGGGCATGTGGGCTACAACAAGTTAAAGGAGATGATGGTGAAATGCATAGTAAATGGGCTTCCTCAAATTGATATCCGAACAGATACAATATGTACTGGATGTCAATTTGGAAAAGCTCACCAATTGCCATTCAAGGAGTCACAATATCAGTCCAAGACACCACTAGAGCTCATACACTCAGACGTCTTTGGCCCAGTGAAACAAACATCACTTGGAGGTATGAAGTATATGGTGACATTCATTGATGACTTCTCAAGGTATGTATGGGTTTACTTCATGAAGGAAAAGTCGGAGACTTTTCAGAAGTTTAAAGAGTTCAAGGAGAAGATAGAAAGTGAGCTCAATAATAAGATTAGGTGCTTACGCACAGATAATGGAGGAGAATATTTATCGACTGAGTTCAATATCTATCTTGAGAAGCACAAGATTAGAAGACAATTAACTTGTCCCAATACTCCACAACAGAATGGAGTCGCAGAACGCAAGAATCGTCACCTTGCCGAAACTTGTAGAAGTATGCTTCATGGTAAGAATGTGCCAGGAAGATTTTGGGCTGAATGTATGAGAACGGCTTCATACGTGATTAACAGACTCCCACAAACAAAGTTGGGATATATTTCACCGTATGAAAGATTATGGAAGATCAAGCCAACCGTCAACCATCTCAAAGTTTATGGATGTGTATGCTACGTCTTCGTGCCAGATCATCTACGAAGCAAATTTGAGAAGAAGGCAATTCGGTGCATTTTTGTCGGTTATGATGAATCAAGAAAAGGATGGAGATGTTGTGATCCAAATACCGGAAAGTGTCATACTTCAAGAAATGTGGTATTTGATGAAGCGTCTTCATGGTGGTCACCTCAAAAGATAGAGCTTCCAGAATCTCATGCATTAGAAGAAGGTCCAGAAGAAAAAGAAGAACATAAAGAGCACATATCGGATTCAATTAAAGAAGGAGATGGATCGTACTCTAAGGAAACGAGTCCATGGAAAACTGGGGTACATCAATCTACATCCGAAGAGGTTCGTCCAAGCCAAATGGATGCCGAGGAGCATGTGCAAGAATTACGGAGATCAACAAGGTCGAGGAAACCTAATCCGAGGTATGCCAATGCTGCTCATGTGGATGAATCAATACCTATTGAGCCTTCCACTTATGAAGAAGCAGCACAAAGTCAAGAATGGCAGAAAGCGATTGAAGAAGAAATTAATGCACTAAAAGAAAACCAGACATGGAGTTTAGTTCCAAAGCCAAAAGATGTAAAACCAATATCTTGTAAATGGGTTTACAAGGTGAAGACTCGATCAGATGGCTCCATTGAAAGGTATAAAGGTCGACTTGTTGCTAGAGGTTTTTCTCAACAATATGGGCTGGATTATGAAGAAACGTTTAGTCCAGTGGCGAAGATCACAACAATTCGAGCTCTACTAGCTTTAGCTGCTAGCAAATCTTGGAAGTTATTGCAGATGGATGTCAAGAACGCTTTCTTACATGGAGAACTTGACAAAGACATTTATATGGAGCAACCAAGAGGCTTTAAGAACAAGATCCATCCTGAGCATGTCTGCAAATTAAAGAAAGTACTATACGGCTTGAAGCAGGCTCCAAGAGCTTGGTACGGGAAGATTGGCGAGTTCTTAGTACAAAGTGGTTTCACAGTTGCTCCTTCAGATTCTAGTTTATTTGTGAAACAAGATCAAGGAAAACTAGCCATAGTGCTAGTATATGTGGATGACTTAATCATCACGGGAGATCACTATGAGGAGATCCAAAGAACAAGGGAGAATCTGTCTATCAGATTTTATATGAAGGAGCTTGGAGAACTCAAACATTTTCTTGGACTCCAAATAGAGCAGAAAAGAGAAGGATTATTTCTGGGACAACAGAAATATGCGCGAGATCTTTTACAAAAGTACGGAATGCTTAATTGCAAACCTATCTCAACTCCGATGGATTCGAATACAAAACTACGAGCAGATGAAGGAAAATGTCTTCAAGATGTTACCATGTATCGAAAGATGGTCGGAAGTCTTATTTATCTCACAATAAGCCGGCCAGATATATCTTATGCAGTTGGAGTGGTTAGTCGATACATGAGCAATCCGAAGAAGCCTCACCTTGATGTTATACGATGCATCTTAAGGCATGTTAAAGGCACTTTTAACTTTGGTATTTTATACAAGAAAACAAAAGAATGTCACGTGACTGGATATTGTGACACCGATTACGCTGGAGACTATGATACACGACGGTCAACAACTGGATACATGTTTAGTCTTGGATCGGGAGTAATATCATGGTGCAGCAAGAGACAACCAACAGTATCCTTGTCAAGCACTGAAGCAGAATATCGATCGGCAGCATCAGCAACACAAGAAATTATGTGGTTGAAGCAACTAATGGAAGATCTTCATCAATCAACAGATTATCAAGTAAAGCTTTTCTGCGATAACCTGTCAGCTATTCGTCTAGCAGAAAATCCAGTCTTTCATGCGAGAACAAAACATATAGAAGTGCACTATCACTATGTTCGCGAGAAGGTCCTTGAAGGAGAGATCAAGATGATGCCAACAAAGACAGATGAACAGGTTGCAGATATATTCACCAAGAGCCTAAGTAAACCGAAGTTTACAAAATTCAGAGAAGCACTTGGAATGGTCTGCAAGACATCGTTGGAAGAAAATTTGCATTGAGGGGGAGTGTTAAAATACAATGCAAATTTAGAATAATATGAAATTAGTATATGTATATGGGTAAAATATCTAGATATTAATATGTATATGAAAAATATCTAAATATTAAAATGTAAAGAAAAATCTAGATATTTATGTGTGTAACAAATATCTAGATATTTATATGTATAAAATATCTAGATATTTATATATATCCATGGAAATATCTAGTTTCTAGAAACTTCCATGGAGTAGTATAAATAAGGGTGAGGATTTCATTTGTAGAGTGTGAAGTAAGTTGTGAGAGTTGTGAGTAAGAGTGAAATAAGAAGTGAGTTGTGAAGAAGAGAAGAAGAGTGTGAGTTAGCGAAAGTAGAGAAGAGAAAGCTTGTAAGTAATATTGTAATTGTAATTTAATATAAGTGTTTTTATTAAGTTTCCCGATCAAGCCTTAGTTTGTGTTTAAGTTCTTAGTGCACTTTTGTTGTTCTTATTATATGGTCGGCTCTGCCGCCTAAGTAATACATGGTCGGTTATACCGCCTAAAGATATATGGTCGACACTGTCGCCTAAGTACAGTGTGCACTAAGGATTTATAAAATTAAAGGCTAACCAACGTCAAAGTGTTGGTGTAGTGAGTCTAGCATAGTCTAGGTCCTCTATAGTCTAGGTCCTCTATAGTGGGTGTGTTGGACTCGTCGAAGCTTCCAACAAACACAACCATCAAAACAACTATTATTAACAATTCAATATCTAAAAGTATCTTACTATCTCATTCAAAACTAAAAACATATAATCTTTTAGAACAGAGAAAAACCTATTTTGCTAAAAAAACCAAAATTAACCTAGATATCTAAATAGAATCCTAACAACAAAGAGGCAAAACCTACATATACAAATATACATACAGACAACATATATATAAAGGAAATAAGTAAAAGAAAAAGAAGTGACCTTTTTATTAGATTTGGTAGGCTCAGCAACTATAGCATCAATCTGAATCTACATAAAAAGAGATAAAAATCATTAGATACACATACCCGACTATATAGACATAGATACACGAATTGATAAAGTGAAAAATGAATAAAAATATTACTATATTACATACTTAGTGGCTCCAGTACCAGTAGTCCAGTCCAGTAGTCCAGTATACAAACCAAAGTACTAATAGATTCATAAAAGTTGATGAAAATATGAAATAAATACTTACATCAGGGTAACTCTTAACTTGAGTACCCAACTTTGACCTCCAACATTAAAGAATGAAGATCCTTCATTTAGAATTTACGTCAATTCAGCAAGATACCAAGTACTATATACACAACATCTGTACAAAAATCAACGTCAATTCCATAGCATTTTATTTGTTTTATAGACATCATGTCTACTCTAAATCAATAGTAATTAAAAGCATACAGTATCCAAATGTATTACATTTCAAATCTACAAAATTACTACTACTAAACATAAAATCAAATTCAAACCTAACCTAAAACGAATAGCAATTAATCGAATAATAATTAAAAAAAAAACAATTCAAAATAAATGAACAGGTATAGATCGCACCTGGAGAAGTGTGAAATCGAGACGAACGACAATAAAAAAAACCTACATCGCTGATATTATATGTTTTGCAACCCAAATTATAAAAAAAAAAAAATTGTATCTAACCACTACAATATTCTAAGTGTTGCAACCACAATTTTATAAATCCAGTTAATAAATAAATAAATAAAGTAACACAAAATTTTACAATTGAAATAACTCTTGTCCATAAAATAACCATATCCTCATTAAGTCGTTTTTTAACAACTTGATGCAGGTTAACCAACAAATAGGCCAAACGGGTCATATGGTCAAAATGGATAACAAAATTGAATTCTAAATTGGTGTAGGTTCTTTTGATACAAACATGTCTGCAAGTCAACATGGTTAATTACATAGTAACATGTGCTTATCTTCCTTCTGTTGACCACTGTTAGATGGCCAAGATGATAATATTTACCTCCACATCCTGCCACGGTTTTAGCTCCTACAAATAAAATTTTGGTGTTACAAAAATTTAAAGTTGAAACATATTACATATCAATTAATTTATTTTTTATTAGTATTATAATGAACTGGGCATATCACTGAGTATGTATGATTAAACCAAAATATGACACACTCAAAGAAACAATTTATCATAAAACTCAAGATTAACAATGTGACTTATATTATGTATGAGCCCGTGTGTTGCACACCAATTCTATTCAAAAGTATTCGATAACGTTAGTATTGATCAAATACATATATTCATTAAAACATTGGCAACCATATGATACAGAAGAAGCACAACTTACCTTGGCAGGAGGACAACGGGTGTTTTTGGCCAATATACAGTGGTAAATTACAGTGGCAACGTACTGTACTCAATCTTCACCTATATGTCTATTTGGATCTGGTGGAAAACGGGTAAGAACTTTCCCTCTGGTTGCCTTCAGATGCTTTTCTAGTAGTGCATTGGAGTTGGAAGCCCGGATCACACCTACATCACTGAAAAAAAAGGATAAAAAAATGTTACATACAACCTTTAATTATCCTCAGGTGAATGGGATATCAAATAGTGATTGAGCTCTTCTTTGTTGTTTTTGTCCTTCACTTTAACATGTTTCTCTTTATTCTCTTTAATTGTCTTCCCATTATTTGTTACTATCTTTGAACCAAGTTACACGACTATCTTTTCATCTATTAGTTTGTGGTGAAAGACACGATAAACATAATAAGAATTTTGTAAGTGAATTAACAACAAAAAACTTAAATAAATTATAAAGGAAGTAAACATACACATTCAAGTTTCTGAGCATTAGTGCAATCAGCAAGGATACAGAAGAGGCCGAACTAATTACCTGATAGTAACTATATGAAGCACCACTACATAATAGTGATCAAATTCAAATATTCATTAAAACATTAGCAACTGTGGAAGAGTTGCACGAAAATCCAGCGGCATCATAAACTGAAATTCACAAATTTCAAGAGTTGTGTCTGTTGGAAACTAAACTTGATTGTGGGCTATTTGTTTTGGATTTGGGCTTGCAAGTATACAAATATTTTGGATCAAGATTATAGCCCATTATGTAGAAGCTTCTTGTAATATGTAGTAGTGAAAGTGTGTAGAATGTGTGTAGAATAATTTTGTAAAATATCTAGGTCTAGAAATACTAGGAAATATCTAGATAGTAGTAGATGATAGAGTAATCTAGACCACTCCATTGAGTAGTATAAATAGAGGGTTTCACCCCTCATTTGTAATTAAGCAAAGCAAGCAATAAGCAATAAAAGAAAAGCTTTCAAGATCAATCTAACTTCCAAAAATCATCAATCCACTCTTTCACAAATAATATACATAACCTCCTATTTCCAACAAATTGGTATCAGAGCTTGGTTCGACAAGATGATGGCCAACAATGTCATCACGTTTCCTCGCCTCACAAAGAATAATTATGATAGATGGAGCATCCAAATGAAGACCTTCCTAGGTGGACAAGACTTATGGGAGATTGTGGAGGAAGGCTATGAGGAACCTGCAGAAAAAGGTCCTCTCGGCAAGGAGAAAAAATTAATGAAGACGAACGATCAAAAGGCTCTTTCCATCATCCAACAAAGTGTAGATGATGGAGCTTTTGAGAAAATTGCAAGTGCAACCACCGCCAAGAAAGCATGGGAGATCTTGGAGAATTCTTATAAGGGAGTTGATAAGGTGAAAAAGGTTCGACTACAAACACTACGAGGTGAGTTCGAATCCTTAAATAAGAAAGACTCAGAATCAATTTCTGATTATTTTACAAGAGTCTTGGCGGTTGTCAATCAATTAAAGAGGAATGGCGAAACTTTAAGTGATGTGAGGGTCATTGAGAAAATTCTTAGATCATTAGATTCAAAATTCGACTATATAGTCGTAGCCATTGAAGAATCTAAAGATCTAGAATCAATGACTATCGATGAACTCATGGGTTCACTACAAGCCCATGAAGAGAGGTTCAATAGGAAAAATAAGGAGCCTTTGGAGCAAGCTTTACAAGCAAAACTCTCTTTCAAGGAAGAGAACAGTGAAAAGACTCATCAAACGAGTCAACGAGGTCGTGGTCAAGTACGTGGCCGAGGACGAGGGCAAGGATATATCAAACGTGGAGGTTATAGTTCTTACAAAAATGAAGAAAGAAGTCAAGATTTTCACCCGACAAGAGGTCGTGGGAGAGGCTACACAAGTAGAAAGCCAAGGTATGACAATTCTCAAACCAAATGCTATAATTGTCATAAATTTGGCCACTATGCTTCGGAATGCGAGAAGTCAAACAATTACGTGCAAGAAAGAGCAAATTTTTCACAAGAAGATACTGAAGCCGTGGAAAACACTTTGTTACTAGCATGCAAAGGTGAAGATAACGGAGAATCAAATTTGTGGTATCTCGACACGGGTGCAAGCAACCATATGTGCGGTGACAAAAACATGTTTGTGGAGTTAGACGAGGTAATTAGTGGAAATATCACCTTCGGAGATTCCTCTAAAGTCCCGGTTAAAGGCAAAGGTAAGATTCTCATCCGCTTGAAAAATGGAAGGCATCAATTTATCTCTAACGTGTATTATGTGCCCAATATGAAGACGAATATACTGAGTATTGGACAACTCTTGGAGAAAGGCTATGATATTCACATGATAAATCGTACCCTTTCTTTAAGAGACCAAAAAGGAGGTTTGATTGCTAAGGTGCCAATGTCAACGAATAGGATGTTCATGCTAAATATTCAACATGACATTCCAAGATGTTTAAAAGCATGTTTCAAAGATAATTCTTGGCTTTGGCACATGAGATACGGGCACTTAAATTTTGGAGGCTTAAAATTATTATCAAGTAAAGGAATGGTGAAGGGTTTGCCTCCAATTAATCATCCGGATCAAATATGTGAGGGATGCCTTCTAGGAAAGCACTTTCGAAACAGTTTTACAATAGAAGCTTCTAGTAGAGCGAAGAAACCTCTAGAACTTATTCACACGGATGTGTGTGGACCCATCAGCCCACCGTCTTTTGGTAAAAATAGATATTTTCTTCTATTCATTGATGATTTTAGTCGAAAGACATGGGTCTATTTTCTAAAAGAAAAGTCGGAAGCTTTTGGAATGTTCAAGAAGTTTAAAGCGTTTGTGGAGAATCAAAGTGGTCTCACCATAAAGGCGATGAGATCCGATCGTGGAGGAGAGTTTACATCCAAGGAATTCAAGGAATTTTGCGACAACAATGGCTTACGACGTCCTCTAACTCTTCCATATTCACCTCAACAAAATGGTGTTGCGGAAAGAAAAAATAGGACCATTCTTGATATGGCCCGGAGTATGTTAAAGAGCAAAAGGATGCCTAAGGAGTTTTGGGCTGAGGCAGTGGACTCTGCGATCTATCTAGCAAATCGCTCACCCACTAGAAGCGTCAAGAACAAAACGCCCATTGAAGCTTGGAGTGGAAGGAAGCCCGGCATCTTACACCTTCGAGTGTTCGGAAGTGTGGCATATGCTCATGTGCCAGATCAGAAGAGGACGAAGCTCGATGATAAAAGCGAGAAACTCATATTCGTGGGCTATGACTCAAGTTCGAAGGGTTACAAGTTATACAATCCCAAGACCGGTAAAGTAATCTCAAGTCGAGATGTGGTGTTCAATGAAGAAGCAACATGGGATTGGAATGTTCCCGAAGAGGAGAACTACGACTTTCTCCCTTATCCATTCGAGAGTACTGCAAGGAACGAAGAATATATAGAAGTTCAAGAATCTTCTAGTACACCATCTCCGCACTCTCCACGTACTCCAACCACTACACCTAATGAAGTGACACCAACATCAGGAGGAGAATCAAGTAGGCTACAACATCACACAAGGAGCATTGAGGAGTTGTACGAGGTAACCCAGCCTATGGAGGATCTATCATTGTTCTGTCTTCTTGCCGACTGTGAGCCAATAAGTTATGAAGATGCAGCAAAAAGCCAAAAGTGGAAACGTGCTATGGACGAAGAGATTCAAGCAATCGAGAAGAATAGTACGTGGGATCTTGCCACACTACCAAAGGGACATAAGGCTATTGGTGTAAAATGGGTGTACAAGGCCAAGAAGAATTCCAAAGGTGAAGTTGAAAGATATAAGGCAAGGTTGGTGGCGAAGGGATATAGTCAACGAGCCGGCATAGACTATGACGAGGTATTTGCTCCCGTTGCTCGTCTAGAAACTATAAGATTGATAATCTCACTTGCGGCTCAACATAATTGGAAGATTTATCAAATGGATGTCAAATCTGCATTCCTTAATGGCCACTTAGAAGAAGAAGTCTATATAGAACAACCTTTGGGATACATCGTGAAAGGCCAAGAGAATAAGGTGCTAAAATTGAAAAAGGCCTTATACGGGTTGAAGCAAGCACCTCGGGCATGGAATAGCAGGATAGACAAGTATTTCCAACAGAATGACTTTATGAAATGCCCCCATGAGCATGCCCTCTACACCAAAGTTAGCAATGATGGAGATGTTATGATTGTGTGCCTATACGTGGATGACTTGATATTCACCGGTAGTAATCCCAAAATGTTTGAGGAGTTCAAGAAAGCAATGGTTCGGGAGTTCGAGATGACCGACATTGGACTTATGGCTTACTATCTTGGGATCGAGGTAAAACAAAAGAAAGAAGGAATATTCATATCCCAAGAAGGTTATGCGAATGAGGTGCTCAAGAAGTTTAAGATGAATAACTGCAAGTCAATGAATACACCGGTGGATTGCAATCTCAAATTGTCAAAAGATGATGAAGGATACTTGGTGGACCCAACACAATACAAGAGTTTGGTTGGAAGTCTGAGGTACCTAACCTGCACGAGGCCAGATATTCTCTACGGAGTTGGACTAGTAAGTCGATACATGGAAGCACCTACAATAAATCACTTGAAGGCGGCCAAGAGGATACTTCGCTACATCAAAGGTACGATTGACTATGGCCTGTTTTATTCGCCTTCTGAGCACTTCAAGCTAGTTGGATACAGTGATAGTGATTGGGCTGGAGACATAGATGATCGTAAGAGTACGAGTGGTTTCGTGTTCTATATGGGAGATACGGCGTTCACATGGAGCTCGAAGAAGCAACCCATTGTGACTCTGTCAACGTGTGAAGCCGAGTTTGTAGCAGCAACATCGTGCACCTGTCATGCAATATGGCTCAGGAAGTTACTAAATGAGCTTAAGTTTTTTTCAAAAGGAAGCTACGGAGATATATGTGGATAACAAGTCTGCGATTGCTCTAGCAAAGAATCCAGTCTTCCATGATCGAAGCAAGCACATCGATACGAAATACCATTTCATCAGGGAGTGTGTTACAAATAAAGAGGTGCAGATAAAGTACACGAAGTCATTCGACCAAGTTGCTGATATTTTCACAAAGCCTCTAAAACACGAGACTTTTCAGAGATTACGAAATATGCTCGGAGTGACGAAATCAAGTTTAAGGGGGGCTGTTGGAAACTAAACTTGATTGTGGGCTATTTGTTTTGGATTTGGGCTTGCAAGTATACAAATATTTTGGATCAAGATTATAGCCCATTATGTAGAAGCTTCTTGTAATATGTAGTAGTGAAAGTGTGTAGAATGTGTGTAGAATAATTTTGTAAAATATCTAGGTCTAGAAATACTAGGAAATATCTAGATAGTAGTAGATGATAGAGTAATCTAGACCACTCCATTGAGTAGTATAAATAGAGGGTTTCACCCCTCATTTGTAATTAAGCAAAGCAAGCAATAAGCAATAAAAGAAAAGCTTTCAAGATCAATCTAACTTCCAAAAATCATCAATCCACTCTTCCACAAATAATATACATAACCTCCTATTTCCAACAGTGTCTTACTAATGAAAAGACAGACACCGAAAATAAAAATTTAAATTTTTTTACCAATTCAATTTTCTAACTACTTAAGCACTTAAAACTGATTAAACCCATTTACTAAAACAAAACTTCAAGCAATGAATACCTAAAACGTATTAGAGTTCCTTATTAAGAACAAATTCATGTTAACTTAGCTTAATCTGAAACTGTTACAAGTATACATGTACATATCACTAAGATATCATAGTAACAAAAAGCATGCATTAAAAGTAGACATCAGGAGGCTTGTAACCAGTTTGACCCATTACCGTTTTAAATGTATTGTTATTGACCCGTCTGACAAAAAGACAACACATATCAACTAATAGAGTAGAAATTTCCACTTTTAAACTAATATCAATAATATTGCAGAATGTCAGTGTTCATGGCTCATAATTTTTCCTTTCTACATATCTCTACAACCATCAACCCTCTTCAACATTTGTTAAAATGACAACAATTTAATTGATATGCATAGTCAATAATAAACAAAAGTAAACTGAAGTAATGAAAGAAAAATGTTGAAAGTTAACCCCTTGTTCAGAGACTTCTGAAGAGTACTAAGCAGGGTGGACGTGTTTCCATAGATTGAATCGTCTTTTTCGATGGATCGATGAGTAACTCTCTTCACTTGTTTAATGAAATCGCTCAGCTACTCCACTGAGTCTTCCGATCAAAACCTGCATAATTAGCCACCATTGAAATTTGAAACATAAAAATAATAGCCACTATTGCTACAACAGGTATATGTGAGTATTGACCGATTATAACGATAGAGTAATCTATGGCGGTGGCGACGGTCGGTATAACGTCGGATTAATTAATTGAAGGCGAATCCATTGCTGTAATTTCTGGTTATGGAATTTGCGCTAGTGACAGTTGGCATAACGACTGGGTAATCTTAATTGCAACTTCATAATACAAATTTTAAAACCCTAAGCGAGATAATAAATGGATTATATCATCGGATTCAGGCGCTGGTGCACTTCTTTGGCGGCCAATCGGATTCTGGTGTGGCTGAATTCTGAATGACACTCAAACCCTAACATTCACCCCAAATGTACTATTGATTTTTAATAACATGGAAGAATGATTTCTCTACGAAATTTGTACCATCATGTTCAGAATTTAGCTACGAATTTATTGGTGGTGGTGGCGTTAACTAAATCGGGTAAGATATGCATCAATCGATCATAGAGTGTTTGTTGGGTTAATCGGTTTGTTGGTTCAAAGTAAAGTGTGCATGGATGGAAGTTTGGCACTAACCATCTATCTATCGTTACTAGTTCACGTTTAAAGGGTAGGAATATTAGATATAGTTTTTTAATATTTGTTTGGTACCTAGTTGAAATTAATGTCTGTGTATTAGTTAGAATCGGTTAGTATAAGTATATGCGTTTGACCGAGTTGTAAGCTGCACGTGGAGCATGAGAGATGTGGACTAGCGACATATTAGCATTAGTGGTTAGTAGGTGATACTACTTTGGAGTAGTATTTAAGAACATAACATATTGTATTCTGAAAATTAACGTGAAGCAAAGATGTAGTCTTCCGTGTTTCATTTGCTTTCTTTTCTTTTTTGCTTCCCTATTTTCTTTCGTATCACAATAAACACAATTTGATTAGTGTCAATTATTTAGTTTTTTTAATCAATTCATATATGTTTGGGACTGTGATCCAACAGTGTTTAGGGGTTTTTTATATTTTGAAGAGAGAGAAAAAATGGGTGTACGTCTTTCACAACGAGCTCTACCTATACAGTAACGGTATTTAATTATGAAAGTTGGCTGGGTAGCTGACCTTATTAGTCCGTTCTTGCAAGAGGGGTTTAGAAAAGGGACGATCAGTTTAAGGGATTAATAGGACACGTGTCAGACTCACATAATTAGTGAGTTTTTTAATTCAAAATTAGGAGAAAAAAGGATTTGATGAGGATGAATTTGGTTGCGCCACGTGGATTTATGTTACCGATTTATGTATGTAGATGAAGATGATGATTTTAAAGATAGTTAGAACTTTGTGTTCTATTTAAAATAAAATACTTAAATACTTCAGTAAGATTTAAGTGGTTTAAAATATATTTTTAGTCCAATAACACTGAAAAATTAATTATTAATTTATTACGGATATCATCTGATGTAAATTGGTTAGCATAATCTTATTATTTTAGTCATCGTTCTTGCATTCAATAAAATCACTAACTTATGTTAATAATACAGAGTATAATTCATATCTGACTCCTCGTAACTTTTAATCGTTCAATTTCAAGAGAATTAATAAATTCAATATAGGTATACGACAGACTGCTACTAAAATTTTTGGGTACCCATTAGGCATAAAATTGATGATTTAGGTCCCAAAATATCTGATATATTCATTTTCATATATATAAATATAAATTATAAATTATAAATCATACATGATTACAAAAGCCAAATAACATATTAATATTCAAGTTGGGTTCAGATTTACCTTCACTATAAAAGCAAATTTATCAACGAGCGTCGTAAGTTTCCCTGCCGCTTCACTTCCTGTACTTCTTCCGAATGCTTTATTGTGATTGTATATGTTTAATTTTTATACGAATATGAATCTTAATATTAACGAAGAATATGTTTAAATACTGTAATTATTGAGACTTATTATTATGAATGAATGGAAACGTGATATGTATCGTATAATTACTCTAACAGAATCTCCAAAGAAACTTATATGATACTAGTCTTTAACAGCTCGTACGTTGCACGGCGGGCCTTAATAAGACTAAATATAAAATGTTAACGAACTTATCAAAAACAACGAAACAACATCGATATAAAACATCACACTTGATATTAAAACAAACAATGTTTTTCATTGAACCAATGCATTCAAGTTGTTCTAAGGATTGTTGTAAACATTAATAAAGATAGAACGCACGTTTCTTAAAGTCGTAGGTGAAAAACCACTTTGTGCCAGGTTTGAGACGATTTTCTTTCCGAAAACGGTTGAATCCGTACGTCACTGAAAGGTTTGGCTTTTTCTTCGACTCTTCATGTTTCAGCCTCCATTTGTATTTGCGCTTCGCTAAATTGTAACATGACACTCTTTTTCCACTACGTAGTCCAAGAAGTTTGATCAGTTCTTTAGGAGAAGCTAACAACTAAAGATATATGTGAAAATTTATTATAATGGTAAATGTTGAAATAAAGTAAACAAATTGACAACAGAAATATATTATATTAAACATTAACGAACGAATGATGCATGATGTAATTTGCCATCGATGTAGGCTGCTTAAATCAAAAATAAACATGTAGTTAAAGTTTGTAATATTTTTAAAAAGGTGATAATCAACATTAGCAGATGTATAGAGATTAGGCTATTGATTTTATGAATAAGCAGGTTTCTTTAACTTGATGCCTGTATACTGAAAATCTTATTTCAGTTTATGTCACAAAAAAAGATGGAATATGGTCAAATGGATCAACTCAACCCAATTGACCTGTTACCTACGCACACATCTTCCACCATCCATTATTCGAAAGTAAAATACTAAATAAAAAAGATAAAAGGATTATCTAATATATCAAAACCTCAAAAGCTGGAAGTGGAACCTCGATTGTACGTTCGCAAGAAGGCTTGATGATCTCTTCTATGATGCAATTAGTGGTGTTGAATTCTTTTTCACCTTCCATGCTAAGCCCACCATATATAACTGGAACAAACTCAGGTGATATGTATCTTAATGTTGGAAAACTATAAGGTTTGAATTGAAATTTATTGTCTTTTGTTGCTAAGTAAATGTACAAATTAAATATCATTTGTTGTAACTAAATATGACCATTTATTATGATGCAACTTATAAGTTTTTAACTTCTATTTTATTAATAACATTAAAACTATGGTTTATGGTCATTAAAGAAGTCATTTGATCATCCCTCCTTCATCTATATAAATATGGACAATTCTCTTCAAGTTTTCTAATGATTTAGAGAGCTAGAGATGAGAGAAATAGAAAAGCTCTAGTGAGAACACACACACAAGTTCATTTGTTAGCTTAATCGTGTACTAGGCTTATTGACAACCTTTTCAGGCATATGTTCAAACGCTGCTTCGGACCGGTGTACCCTGAAAACAGACGAAGAATCTGTTTAAGGGAATTGTGTCAAACACAAGCCCGGTTCAACCTTTAATTCGGTTAGATCGTTCTATCTTTTCATTCTTATTATGATTATTTATTATACATATTTGCTATCTGATTATTACGTTTCTGATGATACTTATAATTGTTTCTGTTTCGTATACATATTTCCTACAAACTTAAATAGATTCGTGTTCACAAAATTGATTTTTTTGTTGTTGTTGTTGTACGAAACTGAGTCGAAACGTTTTTGCTGCTACTGTTAGTTTTATTGTTACATGATAATGTATGCGGATATATAATATGCGATATTTATTTTATAGCATATATGTTATAATATATAAAACTGTAATATGAGATTCATATTTTGTTGTATCTTGTTGTCAATTAAATTGCCGGATTAGTAATATGATTAAATATTTTGAGATTATTCTGATTGTTAATTTGTGATCGCATGGTCCGATTATGTTTGAACTACTGCTACCGCTTGATTAACATGTTCAAAACTATTATTGTATTATATATATATATATATATATATATATATATATATATATATATATATATATATATATATATATATATATATATATATATATATATATATATATATATATATATATATAGTGGACGTTTGGAAGCATTATATCTACTTTAGTTATAATTTATAGCTATATGACTATATAAAGATCTAATACAGTACCTTTGGTATATTTGATCAATATGTAATATGTGTTATAATATATAAATATATATATATATAAATGGATAGTCAATTATTGATACACAAAAGTAATATTATTGTATTACCTAAACTTGTGATATTTTTGCTATAAATAGCCATGAATGCAAGCATTAAACTTGCACCATTTCTCACACTTACAAAGTGTTTCTTTCTTTCTCTCCATTATCATCTTTGTTCTTACACTTCATTATTAGTATTCTTAATCAAGAATCAAATCACTAAAGGTAGTTATAAGCCTACTGAATTATAACATCAAGAATCAAACCACTAAAGGTAGTTATAAGCCTACTGAATTATAACACGTTATCAGCACGATAATCTTAATACTAATTATGGTTGGCTCTGCCACCTAAATGATATATGGTCGGTTATACCACCTGAATAATATATGGTCGACACTGTCGTCTAATTATCATTTATGTTACTAACATTTATATTTCAATTATCTAACATTTATATGGCCGACAATGTCGCCTAATTATCATTTATGTTACTAACATTTATATTTCTATTATCTAACATTTATATGGCCGACACTGTCGCCTAATTATCATTTATGTTTACTAATATTTATATTTATGTTATATAACATTTATTAATGATTGCTTACATATGGTCGACACTGTCACCTACTTATCATTTATGTTATATTAAATTTATGTTTAATGTTTATATACTTATGAATATAAAGTGACTATAATTTATCATGTTGTTTGTTTTAATAGAAAATGTCGAATCTGGAAAAGCTTAAATTTACTCCTTTAGAATCAACTGGAAACAACTACATGCCATGGGTTATAAAAGTAAAAATGCATCTTAAATCAATGGGCATTCTTGAAGCCATAAATGAAAACAACACTTGTTCTGAAAAAGAACAAGCAACGGCATGTTGCTTTATTCATCAACATATTGATGAATGCTTACAAAATAATTATGTGACTGTAGAAGATTCCCATGTTTTATGGGAAGGTCTCAAAAGCAGATTCAATAATCAAAGAGAAATTTTACTTCCAGCTGCTATGGAACAATGGAGAACATTAAGGTTCCAAGACTTTAAGAAAGTAAATGAATATAGCTCAGCTCTGTATAATACATGTTCACAACTTAAATTCTGTGGACATGAAATAAGTGATGCAGACATGATGGAGAAAACTTTCTCCACAATGAATGCTGCAAACATCACAGTGCAAAGAAATTTGAGAATGCTAAAGTTCAAAACATATCCTGAACTTAATTCATATCTCTTAGTTGCAGAGCAAAATGATGAGCTATTAATGAAAAATCAGCAATCCCGTCCTACTGGTACACTTGCAATCCCTGAAGCAAATACTGCAAATAATTATAAACAGGGACAAGGACGCGGGCAAGGTCGTGGTTATAATAACCATCACCATCATCATGCCAAAAGCCATAACTATGGTAGAAACCATCCTTATGGTAATGGTAATGGGCGAGGACGTGGTCGTGGTCGTGGCCGTGGTGGTCAAAGAAATAATAATCCACGAAAATATAAATATCAACCACAAAACAAGCCCACTAAACAAGATGTTGAAGAAAATTCTTCTAAAAATTCTGAAGAATCTTGCTACAGATGTGGTAGAATGGGCCACTGGGCTAATACTTGCCGAACATCTAAACATCTTGTTAAGATGTATCAGGATTCGCTGAAAGATAAAGAAAAGGAAGTAAACTTTGTGGATAACGTCGATCCAACAGTCACTGAGAAACCATCTGATTTATATGAAGATTTCTTGAATGTTTAAGTTGTGTGTCTTTCGAAAAATAAACGGTTTAATATCGTCTGTCTTTGTCATTATGTTTGCTAAATGTTTCAGTACTATCTATTTGCGTTTAAAATATTGTGTAATATTAATGTACTCACTATTTATTTCTTATATATGAAGTTCAATATGAATTTTGCTGGAATACAACATCAATCAAGTGGTGGAGATCTCTGTATAGCAGACAGTGGAACTACACACACTATACTTAAATCCGAGAAATATTTTATTGATCTAAAACCAACGGAAGGAACTATACATACAATATCAGGACCTGCTAACTTGATAAAAGGGATAGGAAAGGCAAATTTCATACTACCAAATGGTACAAAATTTTTAATAAATGATGCCTTATTTTCTCCCAAGTCAAGCAGAAATTTATTGAGTTTCTCCGACATATACCTTAACGGGTATGATTATCAGTCAGTGACAACAGAAAATGAGAAATATTTAAGTATCACTGACAAGAGTCATGTGGTTGAAAAACTGCCAAGACTTAGTTCTGGATTACATTATACACATATAAATGTACCAGAAATACATATGGTAGTTAACGAAAAATATATTGATCCTGGTGTATTCAGTTTATGGCATAACAGATTAGGCCATCCAGGATCAACAATGATGAAAAGGATTATTGAATGTACTCATGGACATCCACTAAAGGATAGAAAAATCCATCATGATACAATGGTTCCATGTACATCTTGCTCTCTTGGAAAATTGATAACTAGACCCTCACCACTTAAGGTTGAGAAAGAATCACCAATGTTTCTTGAAAGAATTCAAGGTGATATATGTGGACCAATTCATCCACCATGTGGACCATTTAGATATTTCATGGTTCTAATAGACGCATCTAGCAGATGGTCTCATGTTTGTCTGTTATCAAGCCGTAATGTGGCATTTGCAAAATTTCTTGCCCAAATTATTAAATTGAGAGCTCATTTTCCTGATTACACCATTAAAAGGGTGAGATTTTATAATGCTGGTGAATTTACATCTCAAGCATTTAATGACTATTGCATGTCTATAGGAATTGTTGTTGAACATTCTGTTGCTCATGTGCATACACAAAATGGTTTAGCTGAGTCATTGATTAAACGTTTACAGTTAATCGCTAGACCATTGATAATGAGAACAAAACTCCCTGTATCTATATGGGGTCATGCAATTTTACATGCTGCTGCATTGATTCGCATCAGACCAAGTGCAAGTCATAAATATTCCCCCCTACAACTTGCTTTTGGTCAAGAGCCAAATATTTCCCATCTTAGAACATTTGGTTGTGCAGTGTATGTTCCAATTGCGACACCACAACGTACAAAAATGGGTCCTCAAAGGAGGTTGGGAATATATGTTGGATATGAAACATCTTCAATATTAAGGTATATTGAACCTATGACAGGTGACGTTTTTACAGCACGTTTTGCTGATTGTCATTTTAATGAAACATTGTTCCCTAGATTAGGGGGAGAAATGAAAAATAAAGAAAATGATGTTTCATGGTGTGAACCTCAATTAAAGTATCTTGATCCTCGCACAAAAGAATGCGAGACAGAAGTTCAAAAGATAATGCATATACAAGAACTTGCAAATCAATTGCCTGATGCATTTACAGATACAAAAACGGTGACAAAATCATATATACCAGCAGTAAATACTCCAGCTCAAATTGAAATTCCAAAAGCTGGCAATAACGTCACTCATGAATCTTTGCCACGTCAGAAACGTGGAAGACCAATTGGTTCAAAGGATAAAAATCCTCGAAAAAGAAAATCAGCTGATAATGAAGTAAAAGAAAGTGTTCAAGAAGAACCACAAATCAGTACTCCTACTGCAGAGGAGATTGATGATGTCAATACAGAAATTGCAATCAATTATGCATATTCAAAAATATTATGGAACCGAAATGAAATGAAAAATCTTGATGAGAAATTTTCATTTAATGTTGCATATGACATCATGAATAATGATGATGATCCAGAACCAACATCTATGGTTGAATGTCAAAATAGACATGATTGGGCTCAATGGAAAGAAGCAATACGAGCTGAATTAGAATCACTCAATAAAAGAAAAGTTTTCGGATCCATCATTCTCACTCCTAAAGATGTGAAACCTGTAGGATACATATGGATTTTTGTCCGAAAAAGAAATGAGAAAAATGAAGTTACAAGGTATAAAGCTAGACTTGTAGCTCAAGGTTTTTCTCAAAGACCGGGAATTGATTATGAAGAAACTTATTCCCCTGTTATGGATGCAATTACTTTTAGGTACTTAATCAGCCTGGCAGTTTCTAAAAATTTAGAAATGCATCTCATGGATGTTGTGACTGCTTACCTATATGGATCACTTGATAGTGATATATATATGAAGATACCTGAAGGATTTAAGGTACCAGAAGCATCAAATGCAAAACCCAAAGAAATGTATTCGATTAAATTACAAAGATCTTTATATGGGTTAAAACAATCGGGACGTATGTGGTATAACCGATTAAGTGATTACTTGATAAGCAAAGGGTATACAAATAACCTTACTTGCCCTTGTGTTTTCATTAAGAAAACAACATCCGGATATGTGATCATAGCTGTTTATGTTGATGATCTTAACATCATAGGTACAAATAAAGAGATCTATGAAGCCATTCAACTTCTAAAGAAAGAATTTGAAATGAAAGATCTCGGAAAAACCAAGTATTGCCTTGGTTTACAAATTGAGCATATGCCTAATGGTTTACTTGTACATCAAACAACATATACTGAAAAGATTTTGAAACGTTTCAATATGGACAAGGCAAAACCATTAAGTACTCCTATGGTTGTTAGATCACTCAATGTTGAAACTGATCCATTTCGTCCATGTGAAGATCATGAAGATATTCTTGGACCAGAAGTACCATATCTTAGTGCAATTGGAGCTCTTATGTATCTTACAAATTGTACAAGACCTGACATTTCTTTTGCAGTTAATTTGTTGGCAAGGTTCATGTAACGACCCTGGTTTTTCCAACGTTAATCATTAATAAATATTATTGTTAATACGCTTGATTAAACGAATGTATGTTATTACATTTACATGTTGCTTTAATTGCCCGTACTTGAACTTTAAATGCCCGAAACGTCTTTGTGACACCCGGAACTTGCACGAATAATATTTTAAGATATTATTTACATTCATGATTAATTTTATTAATCATTTTAATTAACTAAGGCCTTTAGTTAGTTACTTGGGCTTAAGATGGACTTTTATTGGATTACTTGCTAACTACTTGCAACTTGGGCCTTTTAAGTGTTAATGGACTAGTGTAAGCCCACCCTACTCATATTATGGATTAATCTAGCCCATGTTTACATGTAAGTATGATACTTGAACTTAAACTAGATGGTTAGCTTGGAAATGGAATCTAGTTGCCATAATCCCCATGAACACCACCTTATTATCCAACTTTATGAGCTTTACCATGCTAATAACCTTAGAACAACTCTCTCCCCCCTCCTTTTGCTGCTGCAGCCGTGAGGTACCATGGATGGGGAGGTGTTTTTGGCTTTCAAATTTTGATAACTTGGCTACTAGTTCTCTCACACTTCATTCATTTCAAACACACTTGATTTTCTCTCAACTTTTTCCTCTCTTTTTCTCTCTAGTTCTTGTAAGTAACTTGACTTTTTCTCTTCCTTTCTTCTTGCTAAAACTGAATTTAAACATCACATAATCATCATCATCTTTTGTTGTTTGTTACTTAATCTTGTTGTAGTTTAATTACTTGTAGATTACTAAGTTGTTTACTTACGTACTTACTTGTCTTTCTTTACATGTTTCAAGAATCAACTCTTTAGTTTGATTCTTCACTTATATCTTGTATTTATCAAGAACATTCAAGAACATAATCTATCTAGTTATGTTCTACATATTTTGTTTCAAAAGATTTAAAGTTTATAATCTTTATAATTGTTACTTGTGTTCTTGTTTGTTGTATGTTACTAGAATACCACCTTCATGGTTGGTTTAGGCTTATCATTCATTTTCTTTATTTCTTATTGTTAGTTGCTTACTACACATTTGAACAAGAACATGAAACCAACAAGAGCTTACACTTTGGTGCAAGTATCATGGATCCAACACTTGGTTGTGATCTTTCTTAGTGTTCATGAACTTGTTCATAAACTTACATGTAACCTTGGTCATGATTACTAGTTAATCTTGATCTTATATTTCTTGGATCTAACTTGTTAGTTCAAGAACAACACTTTAAACTCTCTAACTTGTGTTGATTTGACTTAAGAACTATAGATCTAGACTTTGAGTCTTGAATCTTCAAGACCTAACTAAGAACTATGTTCTACAAGCTAAGATCTTGCTTACTTAAGTTCAATTCAAGTTTGTAACTTATTATTGTTTTAAAAGTTCATGTGTGTGCTAGATCTAAGACTTTGACGAAACCTTGGTTCATCAAACATTATACAACTCTTAAGTGAGTTGATCTACATGTCTTAGACTCACACTTGTGTTGCTAGTGTCAAAACTTAGTTAGAATTACTTTCATTGTTCATGTGTGTGTAGATCTAGGACTTGATGTAACTTTGGTTCATCAAATTCATGTCTTAGACTTGCACTAAGGTTATGATGGACAAATCTTGGTTAAGATGATGTATACACATCCATGAGTTGTGCACTTGAAGCTAGACGCATCAAGGATGAGAACCATGATGAGCATCCAACACCAAGATCACCGGAACCCTTGAAAACCCACTGCATTCTGTCCAAAAGTTTCTGACCTACTGTTTCTGGAACAGACCAGTAGACCTGGGCTGTTCTAACCTTGATTTTTAGATAGAACTTTTCGAGTAGATAACTTTTCATATAGGACTCGTCTTAATCCGAGTTACGGTTTAGGATTTATGGCCCTCCGATCGTTACCATGTCCTTTAACGTTGTGCAGAAATTTCTGACCTACTCGCACTTAGACCGTCGCCACGGTCAAACCAAGACGAGTTTGCTTCTGTAAATTTTACCACACTTAAGGGACTCATAGACGGAGCCATGACCACTGGTCTCACCTTAATTCAGTAAGGGTAGAGGCTGTGGTGACTGACCGAAGTCAGCCTTTGTTTTAAACGACTTTCATAAACGAGTCTTACTTGTTACCTTTTGTTTGATGATGAATGATGATGACCCTTAAGACCTTAATTACATACTTTTAAACCTATTAAGACGATTTACTGACCTAGTACTATTTGACTTAGGTTGAGGACTTCAGACCATTCACTTGCACACCTTTACCGGACCGACTTTACGACTACATTATCATTGTGAGTTATAGCATTCCCTTTTTACTTTAACTTATTTTGGGAACTGAGAATACATGCGGATTTTATGTTTTACATACTAGGCACGAGTACTTAAACTTATATATGTGTGGGTTATACAACGGCAGAAACATTCCCTTTAGCTCGGTAACGTTTAATCATTGGTTTTTGAACCGTGAACGCGAATCTTAGATATGGATCCATAGGGTTTGACATCCCCACTCGGGCTAGTAGCGCTAGCATTTAACGAGTGTTTAATACTTCGAGGTTATACGCAATTGCCAAGTGCACTTTAAGGGGGTACATTAAACGTTAAGTTAGTTACCGGGTGCCCACGGTTAAGCATATACTTTTACATACTTTTGAAACGCTCGTTGTAGCACTGAAATCTCGTGGCCTACTTACATTACTGTTATACTTAAACTATAGCTCACCAACCTTTGTGTTGACCTTTTTAAGCATGTATTTTCTCAGGTGCTTGAAGTCGCTTCCGCTATCATACTTGTTGTACTGTAGAACCCGCTGCCTAGAGTTGTATTCGCATGACTACTGATCTTGCATTCAAACTTTTTACTTATGAACTTATGTTATGTAACGAGCATTATGGTCACGTACACATATTTAATGCTTCTACTTAGTGAAGCATACTTTTGATTTGTAAAACAATTGACGTATGTTATGACGTCACTTTTATTTATGAATGTAAACTCTGTTTTGAAAACGCATATAGTACTTAACCTTGTAATGATCCTGTTGTTGATGGTCCGTACATGATGATTTAGTACGGGGCGTCACATTTGGTATCAGAGCATTGGTTGTAGGGAATTAGGATGCATTAGTGAGTCTAAGACCGACCCGGGTAGGATTCACTAATAGGGCTAATCTACAACTTGTTAGTTTACTTGTTTCCGCTGAACTTACTGCATGCTGCTGCTTACTGTTACTGCTATATGCCGTATGCTACTACGTGATTTCACTACTGCATGCTATTACTTGCTTTCGATTGCATGCTAGTTTCGTACGATTACTGATATTGCCATGCTACTTATTGTTATACATGATTTAAACTGTTGGCCTATTATTTGCTTGCTTTATGACATACTGACATGGAAAATTTATTTTTCCTTGTTCAGATGTCGGACGTTCCACCTACTGACATCCCGAGCGGCTCAGGCCCCGTTGTTCCACCCACTACTGCACCTGTTGCTGCTGCTGCTGCTGCCGACATTCTGGCCCCGACACCCACTGGCGACCCCGGCGCCTCTAGTTCTGGAGCTAGCTCTAGTGTGCCTATCCCGGCGTCTTCTTCCAGACCCCCGAGGCAACTGGCTCGCATTGGTGGCATGGAGATCCTCGCGGAGTTCGGGGAAGGTCCCTTCCGTAATCACTGGCGCACACCTTGCCGACGCACTGCCGACGGCCGCTTAGCCGTGATTACGCCAGGCCGACACCGACAGATGTTGGCCGCTTTCGGATATGTTGAGCCACCCGCGCCACCACCGCATGATTCAGACGACGGTTCTTCCACCGATGCTTCTTCAGACGACACCTCATCTGACGACTCCAGTGATGAGGAGGATCCCGCTGACCGACCGATTCAGGCACCTTCTACCCCGCCGAAGAAGCGGTATCGCTTCGCTGGCATAATTCCTGGTCGTACTGTCACTGACGCTTATGGTCGGCGTCGTAGGATCACTGCTCGTAAACGGCTGGTGCCGTACCCCGCCGACCCACTGATATTACCGTCTCCACCCAGAGCCGGACCATCCACTTCAGCACCACCGGCTCCACCTGCACCGCCAGCACCACCTGCCCCACCATCTTCCTCTAATGAGGAAATGAGGCGGGAGATTGAGATTCTCCAGACTCGAGTTACTGAGCTCGAGGAGCAGTTGGCTCATGTTTTGGACATCTTGTACCCACCATCGCCGTAGGACTTTGTACTAGATTCTGTATTGTAATCTCTTTTGTAATTTCATATTTCACTTATGTAATGTACGAACTTATTGTAATGTATGAACTTATTATCAGTAATGAATGGAATTTGTGTTGCTTACTTCTTGCGCAAGTGTTCTATTTACGTTATCATCTCATGGTTTTGTGGTACCTATATCTGCTTGCGTTATTTAATCAACATGTGTTGTGCTGTTTTCATGTTGGTTGTTATATAATGTACTATTATTATTTGCATAATGGATTTTGACTTGAGTCAAAATGTTTGTATAGAACATCATGGCCAACGGGAGATCTATCCCCACCGCGGCACAAATTGAGGAAATGATTAACGAGCGAGTCGCTGCTGCACTAGCTGAAAGACAACCCCAAGTTCCACCACCACCGCCTGTCAATCCACCTGTCGTCCGAGATGGGTGTACTTACAAGGAATTTGAAAACTGCAAGCCACACTACTTCAGTGGCACTGAGGGACCCGTCGGTCTCACCAGATGGTTCGAAAAGTTGGAATCGGTATTCAGGGTTAGCAATTGTTCTGAGGCTAACAAAACGAAATTTGCATCTTGCACACTTTCGGATGGCGCGCTTACATGGTGGAATACCATGGCCCAAGCGCAAGGAATTGATGAGGCGTATGCTACGCCTTGGGAAGAATTTAAATGTGCTATGATCGAGGAATACTGTCCGAGAACCGAGATTCAAAAGATGGAAATCGAATTTATGCAATTGAAAACCGTAGGGAACGACCTTAACAGCTACAACCGTAGGTTTTTGGAATTGGCTCTTATGTGTCCAACCATGGTCACCCCCGAATTTAAGCGTTTGGAGAAATACTTCTCGGGACTTCCTAAGTCCATCAAGGGTAATGTTACCTCATCCAAGCCACCAAGTGTTCCCGAAGCAATGCGCATGGCGCATACTCTCTTGAATCAAATCATCCTTGACGAGCCGGAGAAGGCTAAGTTTGAAACTGTTAGTGGTGAAAAGAGGAAATGGGACAACAACCACAACAACAACAGGGGTAGGAACTATGATCAAAACCCGGCAAAACGACATGAAGGGTTCAGGCAAAACAACAACATACACAACAACAACACCAACCCCAACAACAACAACCGCACCAATCCGAACTACAAAGGAACCTTACCACAATGCAATAGGTGCTACAAGCACCACACTGGGTATTGCAATGTTATCTGTGAGAAGTGCCAACGATCTGGACATGTTGGCAAGGATTGCAAGGTTACCACTTTGAATGTGAAGCCAAACCACAACAACAATGGGCCTAAGAAGTGTTATGAATGTGGAAAGACGGGCCATTTCAGAAACGAGTGTCCTAACAAGCGTAAGGATGGCGGACCACCACGTGCTAGAGCCTTCAATGTTAATGCAAGGGACGCTCGCGACAACCCCGACTTGGTGACAGGTATATTCAAGATCAACAATCTTTTAGCTTCTGTCCTATTTGATACTGGTGCCGATAGGAGCTATGTGTGTAGACATTTTTGTGATAAGTTAGATTGGTCGTTAGTTCCTTTGAAGGAAAGTATGCTTGTCGAGGTCGCCAATGGAAAACTTGAAAAGGTTGACCATATTAGTCGTGGAGCTATTATCAACATAGCTGGTGCAGATTTCGAAATTGATTTGATACCTATCAAACTGGGAAGTTTTGACGTGATCGTCGGTATGGATTGGTTGAGCAAGATAAAGGCCGATGTTATCTGTGGAGATAAAGCACTTCGCATACCACAAGGAGATGGCGAACCACTGGTTATCTATGGAGAGAGATGTACCTCGAAGTTGAACCTCATTAGTTGCGTGAAAGCGCAAAAGATTATGAAGAAGGGACGCTTTGCTGTCCTAGCACATGTGAAAGCGGTAGAAACTGAGATGAAGAACGTGAACGACGTTCGAATTGTGAACGAATTTTCTGATGTCTTCCCAGAGGAATTGCCTGGATTACCGCCGCAGAGAGCAGTAGAGTTTCAGATTGACTTAGTGCCAGGAGCTGCACCTGTAGCTCGCGCACCTTATAGACTCGCACCTTCCGAGATGCAAGAATTACAGAGTCAACTACAAGAACTATTAGATCGAGGGTTTATCCAACCAAGCTTCTCGCCTTGGGGCGCACCTGTGTTGTTTGTAAAGAAGAAGGATGGATCCTTCCGTATGTGTATCGACTACCGTGAACTCAACAAATTGACTATCAAGAATCGATATCCTCTTCCACGAATTGATGATCTTTTTGATCAACTACAAGGATCGAGCGTTTATTCAAAGATCGATTTGCGATCCGGATATCACCAGCTGAGGGTGAAGGAAAGTGACGTGATGAAAACTGCATTCAGGACCCGTTATGGTCATTATGAGTTCCTCGTGATGCCATTCGGTTTGACAAATGCACCTGCCGTGTTCATGGATCTCATGAATCGTGTCTGCAAGCCTTACTTGGATAAGTTTGTTATCATCTTCATAGATGATATCCTCATCTACTCTAAGAGTGAAGAAGAACATGAGCAACACCTTCGGCTAGTGCTTGAACTCTTAAGACAAGAGCAACTTTATGCCAAATTCTCCAAGTGCGAATTTTGGTTGAAGGAAGTACAGTTTTTGGGTCATGTTGTGAGCGACCAGGGTATCAAAGTTGATCCCGCCAAGATTGAAGCCATCAGCAAGTGGGAGACCCCCACTACTCCAACGCATATTCGCCAATTTCTAGGTCTCGCCGGTTATTATCGAAGGTTTATCGAAGGATTTTCTCTGATTGCGCGTCCTTTGACCGCACTGACTCACAAGGGTAAGAAGTTCATTTGGGAACCCACACACGAATCAGCATTCCAAACTTTGAAGAAGAAGTTAACCTCCGCACCTATCCTATCACTTCCTGAAGGCAGTGACGACTTTGTTGTTTATTGCGATGCATCGAAGAGTGGTTTTGGTTGTGTACTGATGCAACGATCAAAGGTTATTGCCTATGCCTCCCGCCAATTGAAGATTCACGAGCGGAACTACACTACACATGATCTTGAACTTGGAGCCGTTGTCTTTGCACTCAAATTGTGGAGACATTATTTGTATGGAACTAAGAGCACTATCTTCACCGATCACAAGAGTCTCCAGCACATCTTCGATCAGAAGCAATTGAATATGAGACAGCGTCGATGGATCGAGACGCTCAACGACTACGATTGTGAACTCCGTTATCACCCTGGCAAGGCCAATGTTGTAGCTGACGCTTTAAGCCGAAAGGAGAGGACGGCACCTCTCCGTGTTAGGGCTCTGAACATCACCATCCATTCGAACCTCAACAACCAGATCAGAGTAGCCCAAGTTGAGGCTCTCAAGGAGGAGAACATATCTCACGAGCATTTGAACATACTTGTCTCTCGATTCGAGGTTAGAGAGTCTGGACTCCGATGTTATGCCGGAAGAATTTGGGTACCTTACTATGGAGATCTACGAAGCCTGATACTTGATGAAGCACACAAATCGAGATATTCGATTCACCCCGGTGCAGGTAAGATGTACCACGACCTTAAAGAACAGTATTGGTGGCCGAATCTTAAGAAGGACGTTGCGACTTATGTTGGTAAGTGTTTGACTTGCTCGAAGGTTAAAGCCAAACATCAGAGACCTTCTGGGTTACTTCAACAGCCGGAAATCCCACAATGGAAGTGGGAAAGGATCACAATGGATTTCATTACTAAGCTGCCGAAGACGGTGGGCGGATGCGATACTATTTGGGTTATTGTTGACCGCCTCACCAAATCTGCACACTTCCTAGCGATGAAGGAAACTGATACAATGGAAAGACTTGCTCAGCTGTACATCAAAGAGGTTGTATCTCGTCATGGTGTACCTTTATCAATCATCTCCGATCGCGATCCCCGTTTTGCTTCCAGATTTTGGCGTTCTTTGCAAGAAGCCATGGGAACTCGTCTTGACATGAGTACTGCTTATCATCCTCAGACTGACGGGCAAAGTGAACGAACGATTCAGACCTTGGAGGACATGCTGCGTGCATGTGTCATTGATTTTGGAAAGGCCTGGGAAAGGCATTTGCCACTCGCCGAATTCTCGTACAATAACAGTTATCACTCGAGCATTAATGCTGCACCTTTTGAAGCATTGTATGGTCGTAAGTGCCGATCTCCTATTTGTTGGGCCGAAGTAGGCGAAAAGCAAATCACCGGACCCGAGGTAGTTCACGAAACCACGGAGAAGATTGCTCAGATCCAAGCTAGACTTAAGACTGCCCGTGATCGCCAAAAGAGCTATGCCGATCTTAAACGGAAAGACTTTGAATTTAATGTTGGTGATCGTGTAATGTTGAAGGTTGCACCTTGGAAAGGTGTGATCCGTTTTGGAAAACGTGGAAAGTTGAACCCACGATACATTGGTCCATTCGAGATCTTGGAACGTGTTGGACCAGTTGCATACCGTTTGGATCTACCAGCACAATTGAGCTCAGTTCATCCTACCTTCCATGTGTCAAACTTGAAGAAGTGTCTTGCTGCACCCGAACTCATCATACCATTGGAAGAACTTACTATTGATGACAAACTCCACTTTGTGGAGGAACCTGTTGAGATTATGGATCGTGAGATCAAAACTTTGAAACGCAACAAGATTCCGATTGTACGAGTACGATGGAATGCCAAACGAGGACCTGAGTTTACTTGGGAACGAGAGGATCAAATGATGCGGAAATATCCTCATCTTTTCCCGACTCCTCCATCTACTTCAGCTTAAATTTCGGGACAAAATTTTCTTTAACAGGTGGGTAATGTAACGACCCTGGTTTTTCCAACGTTAATCATTAATAAATATTATTGTTAATACGCTTGATTAAACGAATGTATGTTATTACATTTACATGTTGCTTTAATTGCCCGTACTTGAACTTTAAATGCCCGAAACGTCTTTGTGACACCCGGAACTTGCACGAATAATATTTTAAGATATTATTTACATTCATGATTAATTTTATTAATCATTTTAATTAACTAAGGCCTTTAGTTAGTTACTTGGGCTTAAGATGGACTTTTATTGGATTACTTGCTAACTACTTGCAACTTGGGCCTTTTAAGTGTTAATGGACTAGTGTAAGCCCACCCTACTCATATTATGGATTAATCTAGCCCATGTTTACATGTAAGTATGATACTTGAACTTAAACTAGATGGTTAGCTTGGAAATGGAATCTAGTTGCCATAATCCCCATGAACACCACCTTATTATCCAACTTTATGAGCTTTACCATGCTAATAACCTTAGAACAACTCTCTCCCCCCTCCTTTTGCTGCTGCAGCCGTGAGGTACCATGGATGGGGAGGTGTTTTTGGCTTTCAAATTTTGATAACTTGGCTACTAGTTCTCTCACACTTCATTCATTTCAAACACACTTGATTTTCTCTCAACTTTTTCCTCTCTTTTTCTCTCTAGTTCTTGTAAGTAACTTGACTTTTTCTCTTCCTTTCTTCTTGCTAAAACTGAATTTAAACATCACATAATCATCATCATCTTTTGTTGTTTGTTACTTAATCTTGTTGTAGTTTAATTACTTGTAGATTACTAAGTTGTTTACTTACGTACTTACTTGTCTTTCTTTACATGTTTCAAGAATCAACTCTTTAGTTTGATTCTTCACTTATATCTTGTATTTATCAAGAACATTCAAGAACATAATCTATCTAGTTATGTTCTACATATTTTGTTTCAAAAGATTTAAAGTTTATAATCTTTATAATTGTTACTTGTGTTCTTGTTTGTTGTATGTTACTAGAATACCACCTTCATGGTTGGTTTAGGCTTATCATTCATTTTCTTTATTTCTTATTGTTAGTTGCTTACTACACATTTGAACAAGAACATGAAACCAACAAGAGCTTACACTTTGGTGCAAGTATCATGGATCCAACACTTGGTTGTGATCTTTCTTAGTGTTCATGAACTTGTTCATAAACTTACATGTAACCTTGGTCATGATTACTAGTTAATCTTGATCTTATATTTCTTGGATCTAACTTGTTAGTTCAAGAACAACACTTTAAACTCTCTAACTTGTGTTGATTTGACTTAAGAACTATAGATCTAGACTTTGAGTCTTGAATCTTCAAGACCTAACTAAGAACTATGTTCTACAAGCTAAGATCTTGCTTACTTAAGTTCAATTCAAGTTTGTAACTTATTATTGTTTTAAAAGTTCATGTGTGTGCTAGATCTAAGACTTTGACGAAACCTTGGTTCATCAAACATTATACAACTCTTAAGTGAGTTGATCTACATGTCTTAGACTCACACTTGTGTTGCTAGTGTCAAAACTTAGTTAGAATTACTTTCATTGTTCATGTGTGTGTAGATCTAGGACTTGATGTAACTTTGGTTCATCAAATTCATGTCTTAGACTTGCACTAAGGTTATGATGGACAAATCTTGGTTAAGATGATGTATACACATCCATGAGTTGTGCACTTGAAGCTAGACGCATCAAGGATGAGAACCATGATGAGCATCCAACACCAAGATCACCGGAACCCTTGAAAACCCACTGCATTCTGTCCAAAAGTTTCTGACCTACTGTTTCTGGAACAGACCAGTAGACCTGGTCTGTTCTAACCTTGATTTTTAGATAGAACTTTTCGAGTAGATAACTTTTCATATAGGACTCGTCTTAATCCGAGTTACGGTTTAGGATTTATGGCCCTCCGATCGTTACCATGTCCTTTAACGTTGTGCAGAAATTTCTGACCTACTCGCACTTAGACCGTCGCCACGGTCAAACCAAGACGAGTTTGCTTCTGTAAATTTTACCACACTTAAGGGACTCATAGACGGAGCCATGACCACTGGTCTCACCTTAATTCAGTAAGGGTAGAGGCTGTGGTGACTGACCGAAGTCAGCCTTTGTTTTAAACGACTTTCATAAACGAGTCTTACTTGTTACCTTTTGTTTGATGATGAATGATGATGACCCTTAAGACCTTAATTACATACTTTTAAACCTATTAAGACGATTTACTGACCTAGTACTATTTGACTTAGGTTGAGGACTTCAGACCATTCACTTGCACACCTTTACCGGACCGACTTTACGACTACATTATCATTGTGAGTTATAGCATTCCCTTTTTACTTTAACTTATTTTGGGAACTGAGAATACATGCGGATTTTATGTTTTACATACTAGGCACGAGTACTTAAACTTATATATGTGTGGGTTATACAACGGCAGAAACATTCCCTTTAGCTCGGTAACGTTTAATCATTGGTTTTTGAACCGTGAACGCGAATCTTAGATATGGATCCATAGGGTTTGACATCCCCACTCGGGCTAGTAGCGCTAGCATTTAACGAGTGTTTAATACTTCGAGGTTATATGCAATTGCCAAGTGCACTTTAAGGGGGTACTGTCATAACCCGTCCTTAACCATAAGAACGTGTTAGATAACGTATGATTTCATTGCGAGGTATTGACCTCTATATGCGACATTTTTAAAAAGGAAAACTGCATATATTATACATTACAAACCAAACCATTATTTTTGTTACAAGCTTTAGACAATAAAAAGATGATTATCGTTTAACGATAATCTTCGACTTACAAACTTTACAAATGATAATAACAACACGATTTCTAGCATATTTTACAACACACGTCCTCGGATATGCAGTTTTATTTTTGACACAAATATGAGTACGCATGATCCTGCTTAGATTCAACATAATGCAGCGGAAGCTTTAATTATCACCTGAGAATAAACATGTTTAAAAACGTCAACATAAAGTTGGTGAGATATAGGTTTAGTGCGCAGCAATATATATATATAGACCACAAGATTTCGTATATAAACATTTCAATAAAAATATTCTAAGTGGTTGAGCACTTGGTAACCATACTTAACATTTTCACGTCGCATATTCCCTTTAATATGAAATCTTACTACACCGTACCAAGTGTAGTCACAAAACGAAGTACTGTGCAACCGTTGAATACTGGTCGTCCAGTCCGATTGGGGTTGTCAGGCCCGATAGATCTATCAACAGGATTCGCGTTTACAATACCGCTGTAAATATTAGTTACCAAGCTACAGGGAAGTATGCCAGTGGTACAACTCAACGTAGAATATATTTTTCAATTACTTGTGTCCATATCGTAAAACATAAAATACATGTATTCTCATCCCGAAATATTTAGAGTTTAAAAGTGGGACTATATACTCACTCTTGTCTTGATGATATATATATTTTGACTCGGTCTTCCGGTTGATATCACGGACCTATCCATATATAATATATCAATATGTTTTCATTTTAAAACAAACGTTATATATATATATACTTGTTATACTTTTAATATTTTGAATATTTCCTTAGTCCGTAGTTAGCATTCCGATGTTAGTAATTCAATTTTTAATGGTTCATTTTTAGATGTTTAATATACCCGCAATAAACAAAACCCCCAACGAAATAAATAAAACCCCATCGTATATGTATTGGTCGAGATTAATCTTGACCCATGGTACCGGTGTTGTCAAATGACGTGTTGCGTACATAAAGTACCGGTGTTGTCAAATGACGTGTTGCGTACAAACATGGGATCTTATGATTAATCTTCTCGTATTGTTTACGGGTGATCCTGAACCATATAAAATTGAATTATAAGTACATATATATAAAATATCATGTTATCTTAGAAATATGTGATTTATATCATTTTTTCCAATTGATCCCGTAGTTGAAATGATCTAGGATAACCAATTTTGTTTCGGTCATAGTTTCTTCGTTACAAATCCGTTTTCGTTGATTCAAATTGCCATCTTCTTGGATCGAGTTCTTCTTTAAGACTATGAACTGTAAATACCTTGGTTTGTATTCAAAATCATACGGAATAAGTGAAACATTAGTGAAACATATGAAGTTAAACATTTTTGTTACAACAAAATCATTTAATGACCATTTTTCTAAAAATACTTATACTTTGAAAAACCAAGTTTTACCTTGTTAAATTGGTATATACATAAGTTATATTACAGGTCTTGAAGTATTTTAAAAGTTAAGTTAGAAGGATCTATTTAGTTTGCAAACAAGTTTGAAAACATTCAAACTATGTTCTTGTTGTTAAACTTTTGTACCACAAAATAAGATAGCTATATATATATGAATCGAATAAGGTTATGAACATAGATTCTACCTCAAGTTCCTTGGATGAAGTTGCTGTAAAAGAGAAGTAAGAAGCTAGAATCAAAAGGGTGATAGAAGTGGATGAAAGATTGGTAGTAAGTTGGTGTTCTTGGAAGGTTTTCTTGAAGTGTTTTTGTATGGTTTTCTTATGGTGTTTTAGTATGGTTTTTGAAGCTAGATCTTTATGGAACTTTGCTGGATTGTTATGGAGTTTAGAGAGTAAGAAAGAGTGTGTGTTTTTAGTTAAGAGATTGAAGTAAAAATGAATCAAAAATGATGATACATATATACTCCTAAAAATGTGATCTTTAAGGATAACATGACAAAATTCTAGTTTGTATTTTTGTAATTAGTCTTGCAATGATTCAAAAGTAATTACCTTATACATAAGGCATGAATAAGGGCTGGTTAGGTGGTGATTTGATGTGTATATACCAATAGTAAATACGTATAGAAGCTTGGTATGATACGAGTACAAATACTCTAGGTATACGTATAGAAATTTTGTGAAAAATGGAATGAGGATTCAAATATAGCTATCTTTTGTGAATACACTTATATGATTTTATGTGTTTAAGTTCCTAAAAGTGATTAAATACATTACTTATACGATATATGTATAAACATTATAAGTCTTAAGTATTTAAGTCAAATAACGTTACGTATAGTTATCGTTTTGAAAACTTAAGTTAGTAGTTTCAAAATATATTTGTATAGTTCGTGATATCATCGGTCAAACTAGACGGTCAAACGTATAATTACATTTATATACACAAACGTATAATTATCATATATTGTATAGTTCGTGATATCATCGGTCAAACTAGACGGTCAAACGTTGTGTAAAACTCTTTTCGGAAACATAAGTCTCAACAATTTGGATTGCTTATCAAGTTGGTAATGTTTAATTTATGTAAATATCAATCTTATAAGTATAGAACGATCGAAAAAGTGCGGGTCGTTACATTACCTCCCCGTTAAATAAATTTCGTCCCGAAATTTTAAAATTGTACCTATTTTGCGTCATCGAGAAACAAGTGTGGATACTTTTGCTTCATCTGATCCTCTCGTTCCCAAGTAAACTCGGGACCTCTTCTAGCATTCCAACGAACCTTAACAATCGGTATATTGCTCTGTTTGAGCTGTTTAACTTCACGGTCCATGATTTCAATTGGTTCTTCGACGAATTGTAGTTTCTCGTCGACATGGATTTCTTCAAGAGGAATGGTGAGGTCTTCCTTTGCAAGACACTTCTTAAGGTTTGAGACGTGAAAGGTATTATGTACTCCGGCGAGTTGTTGCGGTAACTCGAGTCGATAAGCTACCGGTCCAATGCGTTCGATGATCTTGAACGGGCCTACGTACCTTGGGTTTAGTTTACCCCTTTTTCCAAAACGTATCACACCTTTCCAAGGTGACACCTTTAGCATAACCATGTCCCCGACCTGAAACTCTAATGGTTTCCTTCGGACATCGGCGTAGCTCTTTTGGCGACTACGGGCTGTTTTCAATCTCTCCTTGATTTGTACTATCTTCTCGGTCATTTCGTGTATGATCTCGGGACCAGTTAAATGCCGATCTCCTACTTCATTCCAACAGATAGGAGATCTACACTTCCTTCCATACAATGCTTCGAATGGTGCAGCTCCAATGCTCGCATGATAACTATTATTATACGAGAATTCTGCTAACGGTAGATATTTATCCCATCCGTTTCCAAAATCGATCACACATGCCCTGAGCATGTCTTCGAGAGTCTGAATCGTTCTTTCACTCTGTCCATCGGTTTGTGGATGATATGCGGTACTCATATCCAACCAAGTTCCTAGTGCCTCCTGTAGTGATTGCCAGAATTTTGAGGTAAATCTACTATCACGATCGGATATAATGGAAATAGGTATTCCATGCCTTGAAACAACTTCCTTTATATACAATCGTAATAGTTTCTCCATTCTATCCGTTTCCTTTATAGGCAAGAAGTGTGCAGACTTGGTGAGACGATCAACAATCACCCAAATGGTGTCGTATCCCCAGGCAGTCTTTGGTAACTTCGTGATGAAATCCATGGTTATACCATCCCATTTCCATTCTGGGATTTCTGGTTGTTGAAGTAACCCTGACGGCTTTTGATGTTCTGCTTTAACCTTGGAACAAGTTAAACACTCCCCAACATATGTTGCAACGTCTGTTTTTAAATTAGGCCACCAATAATGCGTCTTAAGATCTTGGTACATCTTTCCAACTCCAGGATGTATCGAATATCTTGTCTTATGTGCCTCGTTCAATATCAACTTCCTTAATCCACCCAACTTCGGTACCCAAATACGATTTGCAAAATACCGAATTCCATCTTCCCGTACAACAAGTTGTTTCTCGTACTTTTTCATTATTTCATTCTTTATGTTTTCTTCATTGAGTGCTTCTCGTTGAACTTCTTTGATTTGTGAGTTGAGATTCATACGAATTTTTATGTTCATTGCTCGAACTCGAATTGGTTCTCGTTCTTTTCTGCTTAAAGCATCAGCCACCACATTCGCTTTCCCGGGATGATAACGAATTTCACAATCATAGTCGTTTATTAACTCGACCCACCTACGTTGCTTCATGTTCAATTGTTTCTGATCAAAAATATGTTGAAGGCTTTTATGATCAGTAAACACAGTGAATTTAACCCCATACAAGTAGTGTCTCCACATCTTCAATGCAAACACGACTGCTCCCAATTCTAGATCATGCGTCGTATAATTTCGCTCGTGAATCTTCAATTGTCGGGATGCAAATGCAATTACTTTCTTTCGTTGCATAAGAACACAACCAAAACCTTGTCGCGAAGCGTCACAATATATTTCAAAATCATCGTTCCCTTCAGGTAACGATAAAATAGGCGCCGTAGTTAACTTCTTCTTCAATAATTGAAATGCGTTCTCCTGCTCCGAGGTCCATTCGTATTTCTTCCCTTTTTGCGTTAATGCTGTCAACGGCTTAGCTATTCGAGAAAAATCTTGAATAAACCTTCTATAATAACCGGCTAAACCCAAAAATTGGCGTATCTGCATTGGTGTCTTAGGAGTCTCCCATTTTTCAATGGCTTCAATTTTTGCTGGATCAACCTGAATTCCTTTGCTACTAACAACGTGGCCAAGAAATTGTACTTCTTTCAACCAGAAAGCACACTTAGAAAATTTAGCATAAAGTTGTTCTTTTCTCAACAACTCCAGTATCAACCTTAAATGCTCTTCATGCTCTTGCTCACTCTTGGAATAGATAAGAATATCATCAATGAAAACGATAACAAACTTATCTAAATACGGACTACAAACTCGATTCATGAGGTCCATGAATACAGCTGGCGCATTTGTCAATCCAAACGGCATAACCAAAAATTCGTAATGACCATAACGTGTCCGAAAAGCAGTTTTCGGAATGTCCTCTTCTTTAACGCGTAGTTGATGATAGCCCGATCTTAAGTCGATTTTCGAATAAACACATGATCCTTGCAATTGATCAAATAAGTCATCAATTCTCGGTAGTGGATACCGATTCTTGATAGTTAACTTATTTAATTCACGATAATCTATACACATTCGGAAAGATCCGTCCTTCTTCTTGACAAACAAAATTGGAGCTCCCCACGGTGATGTACTTGGTCGTATGAATCCACGGTCCAGTAATTCTTTTAACTGACTTTGAAGTTCTTTTAACTCGGACGGTGCAAGTCTATATGGAGCACGAGCCACTGGTGCAGCTCCTGGTACTAAATCTATTTGAAATTCTACCGATCTAAATGGAGGTAATCCCGGCAATTCTTCCGGAAAAACTTCAGGAAAATCTCTTGCCACAGGCACGTCGTTGATGCACTTTTCTTTCTTTTCGATTTTATTAACATGTGCTAAAATAGAGTAACATCCCTTTTCTAAACACTTCTTGGCTTTCAAACAGCTAATGAGTTTTAGCTTTGAATTACCCTTCTCTCCATAAATCATCACCGGTATTTTATCCTTACCAGGAATACGAATTGCCTTCTTAGCACAAACAACTTCCGCTCCTATTTTGGACATCCAGTCCATGCCGACTATTACATCAAAACCTCCTAATTCTACGGGTATTAAGTCGATTTTAAACGTTTCTCCGGCTAGATTTATTTCACAACCACGACAAATTTTATCGGCTTTAATTAGTTTACCATTAGCTAACTCAATCAAGTACTTAGCATCTAGAGGTAATGATGAACAATTCAATTTAGTGTAAAAATTTATACACACGTAGCTTCTATCGGCGCCAGTATCAAATAAAATAGATGCTGATAAGTTATTAATGGTAAACGTACCCGTAACAAGCTCCGGGTCTTCTCGTGCCTCTCTAGCATTAATAACAAACGCTCTTCCACGTGCAGGTCCGCCATTCTGATTCGGGCACTGACTCTTATAGTGACCTTGTTTTCCACAACCAAAACAAGTAATGGTAGCCAAAGCAGTTCTATTTGCGTTGGTGGCAGGAGTCTTGTTGCCATTTGTAACGAGAGCCTTACAATCTTCCGCAAGATGACCTTGTCGATTACACTTGGTGCATAACACACTACAGTAACCAAAGTGATGTTTGTGGCAACGGTTGCATAAAGGATTTTGTCCTTTATAACCAAAGCTTAAACCACTACCCGCACCTTGCGTGTTTTCTTGTTTCTTAAAAGATTGTTGTTGGTTACCTCGATCATAATTTCCATTCCACTTTCTTTTGTTACCTGATACCTTCACATCAGTATTGGATACTTTCTTATCCATGATGACCTGATCCATTAGCTCGTTTGCCATGGTTATAGCTTCATGAATTGTCTTAGGTTTCGATGCTGTAACATTTGCCTTGACCTTTTTGGGCAAACCAGCTTTGTACATTTCAATCTTCCGTTCTTCGGTTGGAACCAATTCAGGACATAGCAAAACTAATTCCATGAATCGCTGGTTGTAGTTGGTGATTTCAGTACCAACCACCTTCAAACTTCGTAACTCATCTTCTAACTTAATAACCTCATTCCTTGGACAATACTCGGTGATTATCATTGCTTTGAATTCTTCCCATGGAGTATCATAAGCTACATCTCCTCCTACCGCCTTCACATAATTCTTCCACCATGTGAGTGCACTATCTTGTAAAGTGCACGATGCAAACTTGGTCATGTCTTTTTCATCACAACCACTGATTTTGAACACCGTCTCCATCTTTTCTATCCATCGGGTTAAACCGATCGGTCCTTCCATTCCACTGAATGATGAAGGCTTGCAAGCTTGAAACGTCTTGTAGGAGCATCCTACACGAGGATTTGGATTAACTGCAGCAGCTCTTGCAGCCTCAACCCATAACATTCTGTCGTTCACTCGCTGGTTGATGAGTTCCTCGAGTTCTTGTTCCGTCATTCGATTCAATCGCGCCATTTCCTAATGAAAGAAAATAATTATTCACATGGAATATTATAGATGTAGTGTGTATTTATAGTACATTTATAGCTTGTTAATAATATGAACCAGGTATTATTATAAAAGCCTTTTCTTCTTATTAGCGTTTTATAATTATATCTTGGGTAGTACCTACCCGTTAATGTTCATACTTAATAGCTTAGTACAGAATCAATTACTACAATCTAAATAATACTTAACCATGGAAAATTATTGCATTTCATACTTCAATATTTTACATATGCTTATCGTACATCGAACATTAAGCAAACCACACTATTAATATTATACAAAACATTATTCGGTTCCATGGTTTGACACAGCAGCGCATCGTTTGATCTATTTTCTAGGACGTTTAGACACAAAGATTTGCTTAACGCTTATCCTAACTGTCTGCCTATATTTTGGCTGTGGGACTGAAGAACTGGATGCCGGGACAGAACGAATAGGAATAGCGGGGATAGGGGTGGTAGTGTTGAGTGGAATTGGTGCCACATCATTCTCATTAAACTCGGGATTTGGATTTTCTAATTCATTAGCCTTTCGTTTCTTTCCTAGTTCGAACTCGTCTTTTGTAATTTCCTGTATTTCTTCCTCGGGTTCACTTTCCTCCTCGGGTTCACTTTCCTCCTCGGGTTCACTTTCCTCCTCGGGTTCACTTTCCGGGTTCTCTATAGTTGGTTCATCCGGAATTTGTGAGTCTTCCCCAAGGATATCATTTTCGTCATCGGACAGGTTAATGACTGGAACGCCATCTGAAGATTCTGATTCGGAGTCGTTGATTGTGATAACAATTTTTGAGCTCGACATCTATCACACAACAACTAACCCATTAGTACTTATATAATATTTACATATAAATTTTAACCAACAGTGATAAGCAATGGTTTTTTTTTTTTTAAATCAGACCCGGTCAAAGTCCAGACTTTACTAATGTATCCTAACGACTTATCAGTTAGACACACTAATGCAAACCTGGTTCGCTAAGACCACCGCTCTGATACCACATGTCATAACCCGTCCTTAACCATAAGAACGTGTTAGATAACGTATGATTTCATTGCGAGGTATTGACCTCTATATGCGACATTTTTAAAAAGGAAAACTGCATATATTATACATTACAAACCAAACCATTATTTTTGTTACAAGCTTTAGACAATAAAAAGATGATTATCGTTTAACGATAATCTTCGACTTACAAACTTTACAAATGATAATAACAACACGATTTCTAGCATATTTTACAACACACGTCCTCGGATATGCAGTTTTATTTTTGACACAAATATGAGTACGCATGATCCTGCTTAGATTCAACATAATGCAGCGGAAGCTTTAATTATCACCTGAGAATAAACATGTTTAAAAACGTCAACATAAAGTTGGTGAGATATAGGTTTAGTGCGCAGCAATATATATATATAGACCACAAGATTTCGTATATAAACATTTCAATAAAAATATTCTAAGTGGTTGAGCACTTGGTAACCATACTTAACATTTTCACGTCGCATATTCCCTTTAATATGAAATCTTACTACACCGTACCAAGTGTAGTCACAAAACGAAGTACTGTGCAACCGTTGAATACTGGTCGTCCAGTCCGATTGGGGTTGTCAGGCCCGATAGATCTATCAACAGGATTCGCGTTTACAATACCGCTGTAAATATTAGTTACCAAGCTACAGGGAAGTATGCCAGTGGTACAACTCAACGTAGAATATATTTTTCAATTACTTGTGTCCATATCGTAAAACATAAAATACATGTATTCTCATCCCGAAATATTTAGAGTTTAAAAGTGGGACTATATACTCACTCTTGTCTTGATGATATATATATTTTGACTCGGTCTTCCGGTTGATATCACGGACCTATCCATATATAATATATCAATATGTTTTCATTTTAAAACAAACGTTATATATATATATACTTGTTATACTTTTAATATTTTGAATATTTCCTTAGTCCGTAGTTAGCATTCCGATGTTAGTAATTCAATTTTTAATGGTTCATTTTTAGATGTTTAATATACCCGCAATAAACAAAACCCCCAACGAAATAAATAAAACCCCATCGTATATGTATTGGTCGAGATTAATCTTGACCCATGGTACCGGTGTTGTCAAATGACGTGTTGCGTACATAAAGTACCGGTGTTGTCAAATGACGTGTTGCGTACAAACATGGGATCTTATGATTAATCTTCTCGTATTGTTTACGGGTGATCCTGAACCATATAAAATTGAATTATAAGTACATATATATAAAATATCATGTTATCTTAGAAATATGTGATTTATATCATTTTTTCCAATTGATCCCGTAGTTGAAATGATCTAGGATAACCAATTTTGTTTCGGTCATAGTTTCTTCGTTACAAATCCGTTTTCGTTGATTCAAATTGCCATCTTCTTGGATCGAGTTCTTCTTTAAGACTATGAACTGTAAATACCTTGGTTTGTATTCAAAATCATACGGCATAAGTGAAACATTAGTGAAACATATGAAGTTAAACATTTTTGTTACAACAAAATCATTTAATGACCATTTTTCTAAAAATACTTATACTTTGAAAAACCAAGTTTTACCTTGTTAAATTGGTATATACATAAGTTATATTACAGGTCTTGAAGTATTTTAAAAGTTAAGTTAGAAGGATCTATTTAGTTTGCAAACAAGTTTGAAAACATTCAAACTATGTTCTTGTTGTTAAACTTTTGTACCACAAAATAAGATAGCTATATATATATGAATCGAATAAGGTTATGAACATAGATTCTACCTCAAGTTCCTTGGATGAAGTTGCTGTAAAAGAGAAGTAAGAAGCTAGAATCAAAAGGGTGATAGAAGTGGATGAAAGATTGGTAGTAAGTTGGTGTTCTTGGAAGGTTTTCTTGAAGTGTTTTTGTATGGTTTTCTTATGGTGTTTTAGTATGGTTTTTGAAGCTAGATCTTTATGGAACTTTGCTGGATTGTTATGGAGTTTAGAGAGTAAGAAAGAGTGTGTGTTTTTAGTTAAGAGATTGAAGTAAAAAATGAATCAAAAATGATGATACATATATACTCCTAAAAATGTGATCTTTAAGGATAACATGACAAAATTCTAGTTTGTATTTTTGTAATTAGTCTTGCAATGATTCAAAAGTAATTACCTTATACATAAGGCATGAATAAGGGCTGGTTAGGTGGTGATTTGATGTGTATATACCAATAGTAAATACGTATAGAAGCTTGGTATGATACGAGTACAAATACTCTAGGTATACGTATAGAAATTTTGTGAAAAATGGAATGAGGATTCAAATATAGCTATCTTTTGTGAATACACTTATATGATTTTATGTATTTAAGTTCCTAAAAGTGATTAAATACATTACTTATACGATATATGTATAAACATTATAAGTCTTAAGTATTTAAGTCAAATAACGTTACGTATAGTTATCGTTTTGAAAACTTAAGTTAGTAGTTTCAAAATATATTTGTATAGTTCGTGATATCATCGGTCAAACTAGACGGTCAAACGTATAATTACATTTATATACACAAACGTATAATTATCATATATTGTATAGTTCGTGATATCATCGGTCAAACTAGACGGTCAAACGTTGTGTAAAACTCTTTTCGGAAACATAAGTCTCAACAATTTGGATTGCTTATCAAGTTGGTAATGTTTAATTTATGTAAATATCAATCTTATAAGTATAGAACGATCGAAAAAGTGCGGGTCGTTACAGGTACATTAAACGTTAAGTTAGTTACCGGGTGCCCACGGTTAAGCATATACTTTTACATACTTTTGAAACGCTCGTTGTAGCACTGAAATCTCGTGGCCTACTTACATTACTGTTATACTTAAACTATAGCTCACCAACCTTTGTGTTGACCTTTTTAAGCATGTATTTTCTCAGGTGCTTGAAGTCGCTTCCGCTATCATACTTGTTGTACTGTAGAACCCGCTGCCTAGAGTTGTATTCGCATGACTACTGATCTTGCATTCAAACTTTTTACTTATGAACTTATGTTATGTAACGAGCATTATGGTCACGTACACATATTTAATGCTTCTACTTAGTGAAGCATACTTTTGATTTGTAAAACAATTGACGTATGTTATGACGTCACTTTTATTTATGAATGTAAACTCTGTTTTGAAAACGCATATAGTACTTAACCTTGTAATGATCCTGTTGTTGATGGTCCGTACATGATGATTTAGTACGGGGCGTCACAGTTCAGCTCTGCTCCTACCAAAAGACACTGGAATGGGATCAAACACATATTTCGATACCTTCGAGGAACTACTGATTTAGGATTATTTTATTCTAACGAATCAAAACAAGATTTGGTTGGTTATGCTGATGCAGGTTATTTATCTGATCCACATAAAGCTAAATCTCAAACTGGATATGTATTCCTAAATGGAGGTACTGCAATATCATGGCGTTCTCAAAAACAAACACTTGTTGCTACATCATCAAATCATGCCGAAGTGATTGCATTACATGAAGCTACTCGGGAATGTTTTTGGTTGAGATCAATGACACAAATCGTTACTGATTCTTGTGGACTAGAACGCGATAAAAGTCCAACAATTATCTATGAAGATAATGCAGCTTGCATAGCACAGATGAAAGAAGGGTATATCAAAAGTGACCGAACCAAACACATACCTCCTAGATTCTTCTCATACACTCAAAATCTCATTAAGGACAACGAGATTGAAATGAGATATGTTCAATCCAGCAAAAACTCTGCTGATCTTTTCACGAAAGCACTTCCAACTGCTATTTTCAGAACACACGTTCATAACATTGGCATGAGACATGTTCAAAAGATGTAACAACCGAAGCGATGTCTACTTGAGGGGGAGTCAACTCCATGCTGCACTCTTTTTCCCTTAGCTAAAGTTTTTCCCACTGGGTTTTCTTTAGCAAGGTTTTTAACGAGGCAGTAACTTACAGTTGATCTTCAACAAACAAAATTGCTATCCAAGGGGGAGTGTTATAATATATAAATATATATATATATAAATGGATAGTCAATTATTGATACACAAAAGTAATATTATTGTATTACCTAAACTTGTGATATTTTTGCTATAAATAGCCATGAATGCAAGCATTAAACTTGCACCATTTCTCACACTTACAAAGTGTTTCTTTCTTTCTCTCCATTATCATCTTTGTTCTTACACTTCATTATTAGTATTCTTAATCAAGAATCAAATCACTAAAGGTAGTTATAAGCCTACTGAATTATAACATCAAGAATCAAACCACTAAAGGTAGTTATAAGCCTACTGAATTATAACAATATGAATGCAATTGGACTTTTCAGCCAAATATTTATGTTTACTAAAACTTAAATGTGATATGGTCTGTTGATTAGTTTATAGATTAAACTTATAATGGATCCCGTGTTATTCTGTGGTTTTCTATTAATAAATTTTTGGACTTTTGATTACACATATGCTCCGTTTAAATTTATACGTTTCATCATGTGTATTTGACTTGTATATTAGATATAGATATATTGTAACAACCCAAACCAACCCGCGAACAAACCACGTGAAAATACAAAAAAAAAAAAAAATTGCTGCACAGTGAAATGGCGCGGCGCGCCAGTATGGCCGCGCGGCGCGCCATTCGGGTCTGTCCGGAAAGTCTCAAAATGCGAAAAAGATTGACTAGTTCCCGACACTTTTAGACGAAACGCTTTTTACAATACATCCAAATATGTAAAACTAACTTGTTTCAAATATAAAATCAATGTTTTACAGGCGGGGCCCACATCGTCCGTTTTACGAGTTTAATACAATTTACGAGTTTCGACCACCAAAAGTTTAAGTTCCAAACTACACAATGAGCATGGCGTTTGGGATTAAACTACCCAACTATCGATCAAACTCCAAGAGCTACTAAAGCCAAAAGCGTCCCCTAGCATCAAGCGGGATCTCTAGTCCAAAACGATGCCCTTACCCTTGTCCAAAACCGAACCTATAAAATGGTAAACAACGAGAGGGTAAGCAAAGCTTAGTGAATGCAATAATTATACATACATATATATAACCCATCTATTTGCAATCACAATTACCGAACACCTTGTACGAACTTGAAACTCAAATTAGCATAACATCATACCCGAAATACTTAACAAGTCGCACATTATCACAAAACCGCATTAGCATATACTCAACACAATATATTTAAACAATATGCTAAACAATCAACAATCTCAATATGGTTAACCATAACGCTATGGTGCTACCGGCTCGTGGTTCACACCATACGCAATTGAGTCATACTCTTTTATAGTGCTACCGGCTCGTGGTTCACACTCGATGCTACCGGCTCGTGGTTCACATCTTAGTTTATAGTGCTACCGGCTCGTGGTTCACACTCGATGCTACCGGCTCGTGGTTCACATCTTAGTTTATAGTGCTACCGGCTCGTGGTTCACACTCGATCACACACATGTTATGGCACTACCGGCTCGATGGTTCATACCATAACACCCACAAATAAATACGTCATATACACATACGTATAATTACTCCACTCACCTTAGAGTCTTCGTGAAAGATAACCGAGCTTGCCACTTCAATGTAACGTACCTATTACATTTTAGCACATAATCAATTCACAACTCAAGTCGGTCAAGCAACTCACTCAAAAATCTATAGTCTTTTGTCCCAAAGTGCAATCCCGACCCATTTTGCACCCTTAACCCTAATAATGGGTTAACTTCACCAAAAAACCCTAATTCTAGCCATTAAGGTCTTAACACACATTTAATCACCAAGTTGACTCATTTTCATACATGCAAGACAACCTAGGTCATCAAAGACCCATTTGACCCATTTCAAGGTCAACACACCCATTTGGGTCACCCATGCCCAATTAACACCCATTTACATATCATTGAAGTGTTCTAGTACTTTAACTAACTAATTAGGTTCATAAACATAAATTAACACTTTGAAAATCCTAATTAGTTACCTTTGAGTCTACATGACCCAAATTCACCCAAAACCCCCAAATTACTAGCAAGTGGGTTTTCTATGCATCACTAACCCAAACCCTAACCCTTAATGCAATTAAAGTAAGAATCTAGGTTTTAGAACTTACCAACACAATCACTACGTAGCTAGCGACTAGATGAACGACTTTAGAACTCGCACTAAGACCCGATTCAACCTCCTTTACCCTTTAATGAAGCTTTCTCACTCAAGAAATGCACTCTCTCACTAGAATTGAATTGGAGAGGATAAGGTGGTTGTGAATGGAGTTAATGAGCTCCCAAAACTGATCTAAGGCATTAAATTCGGACCCCAAGGTGATTTTACCAAACTGCCCTCAAAATATCTAATTAAAAAGAAAAGGGGAATCTGTCGCAGACAGATGGCGCGGCGCGCCACCTAGCCGCGCGGCGCGCGACCTCCCAGTTCAGCATCTTTTCTTTTTTTAATTATGTGCAACCAAAACCCCAAAACTGAGTAGCTTATATACACACATGTACACTACAATTATTCGGGTCTTACAACTCTCCCCCACTTATTCGGATTGCGTCCTCGCAATCCAAGCCGCATGACACGAGGGAAGATAAACCAACACGAACTCTTCGGGTTCCCAAGTGAACTCGGATCCTTTACTTCATCGCCATTGAACCTTGAAAGTTCTCACCTCTTTATTTCTCAACATTTTCACCTTCTCGTCAAGGATAGCAATCGGTTCCTCGACATATTCTAACTTGTTGTTTAGCTCGATCTCATCTAAAGGCATCCACGAGGAATCATCCGCAAGACACTTACGGAGGTGGGAAACATGAAATGTATTATGGATCCCCGCAAGCTCTTCGGGTAATTCCAATCGATATGCAACTTCACCAACACGAGCTAAAACCTTGAATGGCCCAATAAACCGAGGAGCTAACTTTCCCCGTTTTCGAAATCGGATAATACCCTTCCATGGCGAAACCTTAAGCATCACCATATTGCCTTCTTGGAACTCAATCAATCGCCTACGTCTATCGGCATACGACTTTTGCCTATCTTGAGCCTTCTTCAAATGTTCCTGAATCAAATCGATCTTGCTATTGGTCTCTAAAATCAAATCGGTACTCCCGATCTCTCTTTGACCCACTTCTCCCCAACAAACGGGAGTTCGACACCTACGCCTATAAAGCATTTCGTAAGGTGGCATCCCGATACTAGTATGATAACTATTATTGTACGAGAATTCCACCAAAGGCAAATGCTCATCCCAACTACCACCGAAGTCAATGATGCACGCTCGTAGCATATCTTCCAAAGTTTGATTCGTACGTTTGGTTTGACCGTCCATTTGAGGATGATACGCCGTGCTCAACTTCAATTGCGTACCCATGTCTTCATGAAACTTTTCCCAAAACCGAGATGTAAATCGGGTATCTCGATCCGAAATAATAGATATAGGAACCCCATGTCGCGAGACCACTTCCTTGATAAACAACTTAGCCAAGGTCTCCGACGATATCGTTTCTTTAATGGGAAGAAACAAAGCGCTTTTTGTCAATCGGTCAACTATAACCCAAATCGAATCGAATTGGGTTCTCGCCGTTTTAGGTAACTTTGTAATGAAATCCATGGTAATGTGCTCCCATTTCCATTTCGGGATTTCTAACGGTTGCAACTTACCATACGGCTTTTGGTGTTCGGCTTTTACTTGTAAACACGTGACACATTGCTCAACATACTTCACAACATCACGTTTCATGCCCGGCCACCAATAATCTCTCTTCAAGTCAAGATACATTTTCGTCGTGCCCGGATGAATGGAGTATTTTGACTTATGTGCTTCATCAAGTAGCACTCGTCGGTAATCACCCACCTTAGGCACCCACACCCTTCCTTGAAAAGACAACAAACCATGCGGGCCCATAGTAATGAACACCGATTGGCCCACGATTCGCTCCGTATGCTTGTTGTGAACATAAGCCTCTATTTGAATCTCACCAAGCTTTTCAAGAAAATCGTTGGTAATAATCAAACGTAACGACCCCACTTTTATCGCCGGATGTTGACTCTTTCGACTCAACGCATCCGCGACCACATTCGCCTTACCCGGATGATAAAGTATTTCACAATCGTAGTCTTTCACCACATCCATCCACCTACGTTGGCGATAATTCAAATCTCGTTGATTAAAGAGATGTTTCAAACTCTTATGATCCGAATAAATCGTACACTTGACACCATACAAGTAATGGCGCCAAATTTTCAACGCATGCACTACCGCCGCCAACTCAAGATCATGAGTCAGATATCTCGTTTCATGTTCCTTTAATTGTCGAGAGGCATAAGCGATGACTTTACCTCTTTGTATTAGAACACACCCGAGACCATTTAAGGAAGCATCACAATAAACCACCATGTCTTCAACACCTTCCGGTAACACTAACACCGGAGCTTGACACAACTTCTCTTTTAACAATTGAAAAGCAATTTCTTGCTCGTTCTCCCAACCAAACCTCGCATTCTTCCTTGTCAATTTCGTCAACGAAGAAGCGATCTTAGAAAAATCTTGGATAAACCGACGATAATAACCGGCCAATCCGAGAAAACTTCGGATTTCCGTAGGCGTAGTCGGTCGTCCCCAACTCTTCACCGTTTCGATCTTCCCCGGATCTACTTGAATACCGTTTTCGTTCATAATATGACCAAGGAATTGAACTTCCCTTAGCCAAAATTCACATTTGGAGAACTTTGCATACAACTTCTCCTTTCGTAGCGTCTTCAATACTTCACGCAAATGATGTTCATGTTCGTTCATACTTTTCGAGTAGACTAGTATGTCGTCAATGAACACTATTACCGACTTGTCCAACATAGGTTGGCACACTCGGTTCATAAGATCCATGAATGCAGCCGGTACATTCGTAAGACCAAAGGGCATAACTACAAACTCATAATGCCCGTAACGCGTCCGAAAAGCCGTTTTCTCTATGTCTTCCTCACGGACCCGCATTTGGTGATAGCCGGACCGTAGGTCGATCTTAGAGAAATACGTTGCACCTTGAAGTTGATCAAATAAATCGTCAATCCTAGGTAATGGATAACGATTCTTGATCGTCACTTTATTCAACTCACGGTAATCAATGCACATATGCATACTACCATCTTTCTTCTTCACAAATAACACCGGAGCGCCCCATGGCGAAGCACTCGGTCGAATAAAACCCTTCTCGAGCAACTCTTGGGTTTGATTTAACAACTCTTGCATTTCCGTTGGTGCTAAACGATAAGGAGTTTTAGCAATGGAAGTAGCTCCCGGAACCAACTCAATACGAAACTCAACTTGTCTTTCCGCCGGAACACCCGGTAATTCGTCCGGAAAAACGTCTTCGAATTCACTAACAACCGGAATTTCACGAATAGGTGGTGGCTCATTGCGAGTATCAACAACATGAGCAAGGAAAGCCATGCCACCGGTAACAACAAAACGACGTGCCAGTGCAAAAGTGCATATCGGCACCGGTCTCCTTCGCTTATCACCATGAATAATTAACTCTCCCCCACTTAGGGTCTTCACACGAATAAACTTATCATGGCATGCAATATCGGCTCTATAACGATCGAGCCAATCCATACCAATGACAATATCAAAGTCGCCCAAGGTCATTGGAATAAGATCAATTTTAAAGGTTTTGGCACCAAAAACAACCTCACAATTTTCACACACATCAACCACTAGCACCGTCTTGCCGTCCGCTATTTCGACTTCTATCGGACGACTTAACATAGCTAACGGTCTATTAAGTTTAGGCACAAATTTAGGAGACACAAACGACAAATTTGCACCACTATCGAAAAGAATCCTTGCCGGATTAGAATTAACCATGTAAGTACCTGAGACAACTTCGTGCGATTGTTTGGCTTCATCATTGGTCATCAAGTAGTTGCGACCCCTAGCCGTACCCGCCGCCTTCTCTAACCGCTTCACATTATCATTTCGCAAATCGAGACACTCCGGCTTCTTATGCCCCTCTTTACCACAATTAAAGCAAGTGATTTTAGTCGACGCCTTGGTGCAATCACGGGCCATGTGTCCTCTTTGATTACAATTATAACACGTGAGCCTGAAACCCCCGGAAGCACCCTTCTTCACACTATTAAAGCTTACGGAGCCTTTCTTGGACTTCTTATTTGAGAAGTTCGAATGACTTGAACCCTCAAACTGAAGGTATTTCGTATGCCCGAGAGACATACTAAATTAATGTGGCTGACGTGTTATGACCCAAGTCGGGTCATACCCAATAACAAACTCACCGACACCTTATTCGTCTTTGATTTTAACGATTGGTTCATTGATCAAATACGCGACACTTGAACTTTAAGAAAAATGGTTTTCTTAAATATTACTTGATGTGTATTTATATAAATTATGGAATAATTTATATAATATGGATTTAATTATTTATAGGTTAAATAATTAGTTAATTTATATTACATTTTATATAAATTGGTTTTATATATATATAATGTTTATATAAATTAAAGAATGTAAGTATCATGAAATAGTTTTATAAAAAAATTAATCTTTTATAAAACTTATTTTAATTACATCTTGTGAGTGGCATTGGAGTCCATGTATGCATGCCATTTGACTACCCATTTGAATGGCTACTTGCATTTTCAAGAGGAATAAGTATCTAGGTACTCTTGGAGACTACACACACATGCAATACACATCAAAACTAGCAAGAAAAATTCTGCATACTCCCCATTTGGAGCAGCTGCTGCCGTGACCTTTCCTAAGGGTAGGAGAGTTCATTTTTCTTTTTTGCAAGTCTATCTCAAGTGTAAATTAAATCCTAACCAAAGTACAAGGTGTTGGTTACAAGTTTGGGGTATAATCTCTTGAGGTTTCATCCATTTGAAGCTCCATTCAACATCATCATCTTCATCCTTCTTCTTCACCTCCTTTTGGAGTAGGTACAACATCTTACTAGCTCTATTTTACATTTTAGTGTATTATTCAAGACTAGATCTTTTATGGAATTCATGTTTAAAAGGCTTAAACTATACATGCATAAACTTTAAATTGCTTCCGCTTTATGTATACATATACACGAATTTACATTCACTTAAAATGGGTTTTGTGACTTTGTTTATGTAATGAATTCCATCAATGGTATCTAGAGCCAAAGTCTTGTTAATATGCTTCTTGTTTTTGGCTAGTAAACTCACTTTCTTTACAATCTACCAACATGCATGAAAGTAGAATGTAAAAAAAAAATATTGAGTTTTGGTGGGGTGTAAGGTGATGGCCGAATTATTGGGTCCCAAAAATGGGTTTGGGATTTCAAGTTTGGCCATGTTTGTTGTTATGTTGTTGTTCACAATCGAGCCTAGACCGTGTGGTTGAATGTTTGGATGATTTGGTTGTTATTCATGATTTGTAATATTCATTCATATGGTTGTAATTATTTTGTAAATTTGGTTTGTAAAAGTTGTATTTGATCTTGTAATTTTGTATGTAATTTGTTCTATTTTGGTTTGTAAAATAGAATAGGTTGTTATTTCATTTTCTAGAAAAATTGTATTAGGATATGATTTTGTAAAATGAAAGTGAAGATTCATGAAGAAGATTCAAGATGAAGCTTATGAAGTTACAAGTTTAAGTGGGAGGTTTTGGTAAAAATCTCTTACTTTGGTTAACCCTCTTAGGTGACATTTGTTTTTTGGCTAAACAAATGTCCACCAAAATGGCTCTTGATTGTGAACACTTTGTTATGCATGTTTGTGTATGTTTGTATGTTTGGTTGCTACAAGATCATCACATGTTATGAACTTGCATGATAAATTGTAATTGGTTATAATAAAACATAACAAAATGACACTAATAATTGGTTATTAGACTTAAGTAAAATGGTTTATTTAAAAAGGTAATGAAATGGTTAAAACTAGTAATTGGTTACTAAAAGGTACATGAAAATGGGTTTTTCATAAACATACTACACACCAAATGCATGTTGGTGTATAGCACTTTGTTTTCTAAACTAAAATGTAGAAAACCTAAAATCCCTTAACTAAAACAAGGTAAACAAGTTAAACGCCATCCTTTTGTGGAAACACTTAGACATATTAGGAATCTCTTGATGGGATAAAGGTCACCTAACCGTCATGAGTGAACTAACATGAATAAGGTACACTTTGCATACATGTGGGATAAAGGTCACCTAACCACTTGCATGTTAAGTTTACATGTCTACACAAGTAGGACAACTTGATTTGGGAATCATGAACTTAGGGTCACCGAAGCATGAGGAACAAATAGGCGTTGATGGGATTAATATGCCATGCAAAAGGATTGCATGATCCCATAAATTAGAAGTTGCAAAAGGATTGCAATTGTCATTACGACTACCTAGCTAAATCAAATGACGGGATAAAGGTCACCTAACCGAAATTTGATTTACCGTTGGATTCTAACATTTAATAAAACAAATTAAAGGGTATTGTCTATTAAATCTAAATCAATACTTAAATGAACTTTGTTGAATTTTGTAGATGGCCGCAAATAACAACAACAACATGAACAATGCACCACTTAACTTTAACAACCTATCGTTACGGTCTCTCCTCGAGAAAGACAAACTCAACCATACAAATTTTATGGATTGGTTCCGCAATCTTCGGATTGTCCTCAAACAAAGAGGATAAAATGTATGTGCTTGAGGACCCCATTCCCGATCAACCGGATGAGAGTGATGTGGAGGCAATGGCCTCTTACGATAAGTATTGCCACGACTCCCTTCAAGTCTCATGCTTAATGCTTGGGACTATGATACCCGAACTCCAAAAGGATTTCGAGCATCATAGCGCATACGACATGATAACACAATTGAAGGAGATGTTTCTCCAACAAGCACGTGTTGAGCGTTTCGAAACGGTTCGGGCGCTTCATGCTTGTCGTATGGACGATACCCAATCGGTTTCATCTTATGTACTTAAGATGAAGAGCCTTATCGATCGTGCTAACCGTCTTAACCTTAACATATCTAATGAGTTAGCCACCGATCTTATCCTTAACTCCCTATCAAAGAGGTTTGATCAATTTGTAATTAATTACAACATGAATGGGATGGATAAGAGCATAGGTGAGCTTCATGGTATGCTTAGGACGGCGGAAACTAGCATGGGTAAAAGGACTTTACCCGTGTTAGCAATCGATCAAGGTGGGTCTAAAGGTAACACCTCTAAGCCAAAGGTGACTAAGTGAAAAGGACCCGCCCATCAAGGCAAAGGGAAGGGGAAGATGGTTACCCCAACCATCAACAAGGCAAAGAAGCAAAAGGTAGCCGAGAAGGCAAACCCCAAGGAAGACCCATGTTTCGGTTGCGGTGAGATGGGTCATTGGAAACGAAACTGTCCGGTCTATCTTAAAGAGTTGAAGGACAAGAGGGATGCAGGGCAAACCTCAGGTAATATATACATGGTATATATAGAGCTTAGTATTACTTCTTCAAATACATGGGTATTAGACACGGGATGTGGAACTCATATTTGCAATACTTTGCAGGGGTTCAAAAGAAGTGATCATAAAGCGGGAACATCAAGTCTCTATATGGGCAATGGTGCAAAGGTGCATGTTAAAGCTCAAGGAGAATTTGTTTTGAAGCTTCCAAGTGGATTGAAGCTTATTTTAGAAAATGTTTTGTATGCACCGGATTTATGTCGAAACATTATTTCTATTTCTCGCTTAAGACAATGTGGTTTCAATGTTAATTTTATTGATGATGATATCCATTTTTCTAAAGATAATGTATTCTATTTCAAGGCTTCGCCTTCAAATGGAATTTATGAATTGGTTCATGATGACGCATCATCGAGCTCTATATACCATACTAGCACCAAGAAACTCAAAAGGGATTTGAGTGATTCCTATTTATGGCATTGTCGCCTTGGACATATAAACAAGAACCGAATGCATACACTTCAAAAGAATGGACTTTTGAAATCAAATGAAATGGATTCGTTTGATGTATGTGAATCTTGTTTACAAGGCAAGATGACTAAAGCACCTTTCAAAGGGACTTATGAAAGGGCTAAAGATTTATTGGGATTAATACATTCGGATGTATGTGGACCCTTTAAACCCATGACTAGGAATGGTGAAAGATACTTTGTTACTTTCATTGATGACTTTAGTCATTTCGGATATGTCTACTTATTAAGACACAAGGACGAAACGTTTGAAGCATTCAAAGAATATCAAAACGAAGTACAAAATCAACTCAATAAGACAATTAAGGTACTACGTACCAATAGAGGAGGTGAATACCTAAGTGATGCCTTCCAAGATCATCTTAGGAGTTGTGGGATTATCTCACAACTTACTCCACCCGGAACACCCCAACTTAATGGAGTTTCCGAAAGGAGGAACCGAACCCTAATGGATATGGTTCGATCTATGATGGCAAGAAGCTCGTTGCCTCTATCATTTTGGGGTTATTGTCTAAGCTCCGCGGCTCGTATTTTAAATATGGCCCCAACCAAGAAAGTGGAACGAACTCCTCATGAGATGTGGTTTGGAAAACCTCCTTCTCTTTCATACTTGAAAGTATGGGGATGTGAAGCTTATCCTAAGCGTTATGTAGCAAATAAGCTACATGCTCGATCCACAAAGTGTATCTTCATAGGATATCCCAAAGATGACATGGGATATTACTTCTATGATCCATCCGAGCAAACGGTATTTGTTGCTCGGAAAGCGGAATTCCTTGAAACCAAGTTCCTTATGGAAGGTGATGGTGAAAGGAAAATAGATCTTGTAGAGGTACAAGATCAAGACGATGATACACAATTGGTTGACACTAGCACTCAACATGAGGATGTTAAAAATGATCAAGTAGATGATCAAGGTACACAAGACGTTCGAAGATCTAGTAGGATTAGTAATCCTCCTGAGAGATATGGTTTTCTCGTGGATGGTTGCTATACGGTTGATTTGGATGAACCGGTAAACTACAAAGATGCTTTATCAAGGATTGATAAAGATAAATGGCAGGAAGCCATGAACGCCGAGATGCAATCCATGTATGACAACCAAGTTTGGGAACTTGTTGAGCAACCTCCTAGCTCTAAGCTAGTTGATTGCAAGTGGATTTTCAAAATGAAAACCGACATACATGGAAACTTGGATACATACAAAGCTAGACTTGTAGCAAAGGGTTTCACTCAAACTCAAGGGGTTGACTATGATGAAACTTTCTCGCCTGTGGCAATGCTAAAGTCTATTAGGATATTATTTGCCATCGCTGCTCATTATGATTACGAAATTTGGCAAATGGATGTCAAAACTGCTTTCCTAAATGGATATCTTGAGGAAGATGTCTATATGGTACAGCCCGAAGGTTTTGTCGATCCGAAAAATCCTAAAAAGGTATGCAAGTTAAAGAAATCGATCTACGGATTGAAACAAGCATCTAGAATGTGGAATCATCGTTTTAATGAAGAGGCAAAGAAATTTGGCTTCATTAAAAATGGTGATGAAGCTTGTGTATACAAGAAGGCTAGTGGGAGCTCTATAATGTTCCTTGTGCTATATGTGGATGATATATTATTATTTGGGAATGATATAACCACAATGCAAGAAGTCAAAACTTGGCTGAAGAGTTGCTTCTCCATTAAGGATCTTGGAGAAGCACAATACATATTGGGGATTGGAATCTATAGGAATAGATCCAAGAGATTGATAGGTTTAAGCCAAAGTACATACATTGATAAAGTCTTGAAAAGGTTCAAGATGGAAAACTCTAAGAAAGGTTTGGTACCTATCCAAAAGGGAACCATTCTCAGTTCATCTCAGTGTCCTACCACGAAAGATGAACAAGAGAGAATGAAGAAAGTCCCATACGCATCTGCTATTGGGTCTATCATGTATGCAATGATATGTACTAGACCGGATGTGTCATGCGCTCTAAGCTTGACAAGTAGATACCAGAATAACCCAGGAAATAGTCATTGGACTGCGGTTAAATGTATATTGAAATACCTTAGAAGGACTAAGGATATGTTTCTTATATATGGGTCTGGTGAGGAGGAACTCGCCGTAAAAGGTTACGTGGACGCGAGTTTCCAAACTGATCGAGATGACTCTCGATCACAATCCGGTTATGTCTTCATGTTAAATGGTGGTGCGGTCTCTTGGAAGAGTTCGAAACAGGAGGTTGTTGCGTTATCCACTACAGAGTCGGAGTACATTGCCGCCTCACTGGCAGCTCAGGAAGCTGCATGGATGAAGAAATTCATCGACGACTTAGGAGTGGTCCCTTCCATTCAGGACCCTCTTGAGATCTTTTGTGACAACGAGGGTGCGATTGCTCAAATCAAGGAACCTCGTGCCCATCAAAAGACTCGTCACATTGAGCGGAGATTCAACTACATAAGGGATGAAGTTGAAAAAGGAAAGATATGTATTCACAAAGTTCACACAGATCATAATGTTGCGGATCCACTCACGAAGCTTTTACATGGGCCAAAACATGAGGGACATGTTTGTGCATTAGGGCTTCGATATTCTAGTGATTGGATATGATCTATTTTATGTATTGTACCGGAACGAAATTATTCAAACTCATTAATATAACTATGGTGTTAATTTATTTGTGTTATGTTCCTATTTTGCATATTTCATCCATGAATAAGCAACTATTCTAAATTCCGTAGTCGATCACATTTGTGGGAACAAGTGTGAGGTTTAGACTATTATGAACTTGGATTGGTATACATTCATAGGTTGAATGTGGGGCAAGGTTGCAACCAAGGTTCATAGATATTTGTGGGAAACAAATATTGGAAGACCCGCTCTCAAGAATTACTGTATAGAGCCTTTGTGGTTGATCACATGTAATCTTGAGTAAAGGCGAATATCATTGTATCCTCTGACCTGAGATACATATTGGGTTCGGATATTCACCAAGTACTGTGCCTTGATTCTTTCCTTCGCTATTCTGAAACATGGTAGTACATAAGGAAGAACTCAGGTATATTACAAAGTGTATATCTAGGACGTATGTAGTCAAGATGGAATTTGTCCCTCTTATTCGTTGAGAGTCAGATGTCTAAGGCCTGAAAAGTTAAATCTATAAGAGAGTGATCACTCTGTATCTCTTGGATTTAACATGACATCTAGGACGAAAGGAAATAATGAAAGATTCACCTAATCATATTCGAGATGGGAACTCGAAAGGGATGATGTTATTGAATGGCACAAAGTCATAACATATTAGGGGTGATGGACGGTGTGTTAGGCTGTATCCATCACTTGCATTAATTTCTTATGTTTCTCGTGCAAGTGGGAGATTGAAGGTATTTCGTATGCCCGAGAGACATACTAAATTAATGTGGCTGACGTGTTATGACCCAAGTCGGGTCATACCCAATAACAAACTCACCGACACCTTATTCGTCTTTGATTTTAACGATTGGTTCATTGATCAAATACGCGACACTTGAACTTTAAGAAAAATGGTTTTCTTAAATATTACTTGATGTGTATTTATATAAATTATGGAATAATTTATATAATATGGATTTAATTATTTATAGGTTAAATAATTAGTTAATTTATATTACATTTTATATAAATTGGTTTTATATATATATAATGTTTATATAAATTAAAGAATGTAAGTATCATGAAATAGTTTTATAAAAAAATTAATCTTTTATAAAACTTATTTTAATTACATCTTGTGAGTGGCATTGGAGTCCATGTATGCATGCCATTTGACTACCCATTTGAATGGCTACTTGCATTTTCAAGAGGAATAAGTATCTAGGTACTCTTGGAGACTACACACACATGCAATACACATCAAAACTAGCAAGAAAAATTCTGCATACTCCCCATTTGGAGCAGCTGCTGCCGTGACCTTTCCTAAGGGTAGGAGAGTTCATTTTTCTTTTTTGCAAGTCTATCTCAAGTGTAAATTAAATCCTAACCAAAGTACAAGGTGTTGGTTACAAGTTTGGGGTATAATCTCTTGAGGTTTCATCCATTTGAAGCTCCATTCAACATCATCATCTTCATCCTTCTTCTTCACCTCCTTTTGGAGTAGGTACAACATCTTACTAGCTCTATTTTACATTTTAGTGTATTATTCAAGACTAGATCTTTTATGGAATTCATGTTTAAAAGGCTTAAACTATACATGCATAAACTTTAAATTGCTTCCGCTTTATGTATACATATACACGAATTTACATTCACTTAAAATGGGTTTTGTGACTTTGTTTATGTAATGAATTCCATCACAAACTTCCTCTTTGAAAAAGTAAAATCGCTCTTTCTTGGCACCTCCGGCTCAAAACCCCGAGCAAATTCAAATAATTCGTCAAAAGACTTAGCCATACCCCGACTAATCTTACCCTTGTACTCATCATTTAAAGTGCGGTAGAAATCCTTCATTAGCTTGTGATCATCACCAACATACTCCGGGCAAAAACGAGTCTTTGCCAAGAAGGTAGACTTAAGAGTAACTAAGTCCATTGAACCTTGTTGCAAATGGTGCAACTCGTCCCGGATTCTATCGAGATAGGAAGAAGTTCGGTATTCCTTGAAAAACTCCTTCTTAAATTCTTCCCACGTCAAGCCCATACATTGTTCCTCACCATACAAGTTGATTTTATCATCTCACCATAACTTAGCCTCTTCTCGTAGCATGCTAGAGCCATACCTCGCCTTCTTCTCGGGAGGACATTCCGAGGTACGGAAAGCTCCCTCGATGTCGGAGATCCAACATGTACTTTTTAAAGGATCTCGTACCCCATTAAACATCGGGGGTTGAGCGTCCTTGAAATTCTTGTAGTGGAAGTCCCGCCTTCCTTCACCTCCTTCACCACGAGGATAAATGTTTCTAGCATCAAGGGCCTCTTCGATAGTGGCCTTCATTCGTTCATTTATCAAATCGGTCACTTGCCCATCGACCGAATCTTGGAAGACTTTTCGGACGTCCGTAAGAAAATCCTCTTTTAACTTTTTAAAGACGGCCTCAACCTTGGCCGAAAACTCGGCGTCCTCACTTGTACTTCCGTTATCATGATCGGGTCCGTTTCTCGTCTTCATTCTATAAAATGAAGTAGGTTAAGCGGCGAAACAAAAGACATAACTCATATGTATATACATATACACCACACTACCCCATCTTGCTCAACAATCGTCGTACATTGCTTGTTCGACACGATTTGCGCCCGTAACAATGGTAGCTAATCATTGTTACGCGAGCACGTCGCATTAACTTGCTAGTACAACGTCCATCTCGCTCGATGCTCGCTAAACATACATAACAAATAGCGCATGATTAGTTTACATAAACCTATGCACAAACCAATCCCGATCCGACCCAAAGTCCTACAAGTCCCGCATAAACGCGCATACAAGAAGTCTAAGTCTAGGCGCCTATCTCAAGTCACCTAAATCCCTTAGACCATGCTCTGATACCACTTGTAACAACCCAAACCAACCCGCGAACAAACCACGTGAAAATACAAAATAAAAATAAAAAATTTGCTGCACAGTGAAATGGCGCGGCGCGCCAGTATGGCCGCGCGGCGCGCCATTCGGGTCTGTCCGGAAAGTCTCAAAATGCGAAAAAGATTAACTAGTTCCCGACACTTTTAGACGAAACGCTTTTTACAATACATCCAAATATGTAAAACTAACTTGTTTCAAATATAAAATCAATGTTTTACAGGCGGGGCCCACATCGGCCGTTTTACGAGTTTAATACAATTTACGAGTTTCGACCACCAAAAGTTTAAGTTCCAAACTACACAATGAGCATGGCGTTTGGGATTAAACTACCCAACTATCGGTCAAACTCCAAGAGCTACTAAAGCCAAAAGCGTCCCCTAGCATCAAGCGGGATCTCTAGTCCAAAACGATGCCCTTACCCTTGTCCAAAACCGAACCTATAAAATGGTAAACAACGAGAGGGTAAGCAAAGTTTAGTGAATGCAATAATTATACATACATATATATAACCCATCTATTTGCAATCACAATTACCGAACACCTTGTACGAACTTGAAACTCAAATTAGCATAACATCATACCCGAAATACTTAACAAGTCGCACATTATCACAAAACCGCATTAGCATATACTCAACACAATATATTTAAACAATATGCTAAACAATCAACAATCTCAATATGGTTAACCATAACGCTATGGTGCTACCGGCTCGTGGTTCACACCATACGCAATTGAGTCATACTATTTTATAGTGCTACCGGCTCGTGGTTCACACTCGATGCTACCGGCTCGTGGTTCACATCTTAGTTTATAGTGCTACCGGCTCGTGGTTCACACTCGATGCTACCGGCTCGTGGTTCACATCTTAGTTTATAGTGCTACCGGCTCGTGGTTCACACTCGATCACACACATGTTATGGCACTACCGGCTCGATGGTTCATACCATAACACCCACAAATAAATACGTCATATACACATACGTATAATTACTCCACTCACCTTAGAGTCTTCGTGAAAGATAACCGAGCTTGCCACTTCAATGTAACGTACCTATTACATTTTAGCACATAATCAATTCACAACTCAAGTCGGTCAAGCAACTCACTCAAAAATCTATAGTCTTTTGTCCCAAAGTGCAATCCCGACCCATTTTGCACCCTTAACCCTAATAATGGGTTAACTTCACCAAAAAACCCTAATTCTAGCCATTAAGGTCTTAAAACACATTTAATCACCAAGTTGACTCGTTTTCATACATGCAAGACAACCTAGGTCATCAAAGACCCATTTGACCCATTTCAAGGTCAACACACCCATTTGGCTCACCCATGCCCAATTAACACCCATTTACATATCATTGAAGTGTTCTAGTACTTTAACTAACTAATTAGGTTCATAAACATAAATTAACACTTTGAAAACCCTAATTAGTTACCTTTGAGTCTACATGACCCAAATTCACCCAAAACCCCCAAATTACTAGCAAGTGGGTTTTGTGTGCATCACTAACCCAAACCCTAACCCTTAATGCAATTAAAGTAAGAATCTAGGTTTTAGAACTTACCAACACAATCACTACGTAGCTAGCGACTAGATGAACGACTTTAGAACTCGCACTAAGACCCGATTCAACCTCCTTTACCCTTTAATGAAGCTTTCTCACTCAAGAAATGCACTCTCTCACTAGAATTGAATTGGAGAGGATAAGGTGGTTGTGAATGGAGTTAATGAGCTCCCAAAACTGATCTAAGGCATTAAATTCGGACCCCAAGGTGATTTTACCAAACTGCCCTCAAAATATCTAATTAAAAAGAAAAGGGGAATCTGTCGCAGACAGATGGCGCGGCGCGCCACCTAGCCGCGCGGTGCGCGACCTCCCAGTTCAGCATCTTTTCTCTTTTTAATTATGTGCAACCAAAACCCCAAAACTGAGTAACTTATATACACACATGTACACTACAATTATTCAGGTCTTACATATATTAATATTAATGGCTATGTGTATAATATTTAGACACATGCTATTATTTTTATCAATGTGTCATTTGATTAGATGAAGCCAAAATAGTGTGACTAATAAGGAATCAAAACGACCTATATAATTCGTATATGCATCATGATTTGTTTTGATTGCGACTTTGAATTATGGATCATGGACTGTTGTTATGATTTGTTTCTAGCACACATATTGAATTACGGAGTATTACTTTATATTAATTAGCATAACATGAATTAAATATATCGGGATGTCGCTTATATTAACTAAGTGATACTTGGTTAAAATTTGCATTTTTATATTACTTTTATATTACGTGAATTATAGTTTGTTGCAAATTTTGTTATTATTTCGGTGTTGAATTAAGATCATGCCGAGAATCACGTGTGTGAACTTTAAGCGTTGGCAATAAAAGATATTTTTTTTATCTGACCATGCTGAACCTTCCGGGGTTCTCCACTGAACTGCTTTCTAAGTTGATGATGGGAACATGATGCGGTTCTTAATCAGGTAGAAAGACCTGAGAAGTTCACTTGTGTAAACTTTAAGCGTTGATAAAAAAAATGTTCTTTTATCTAACCACGCTGAACCTTGTGAGGTTCTTGACTGAACTGTTTCCCAAGTTGCTGAAAGCAGGTTCAGGCTTGGAATCATTCGGATTCCTTGTGCTGCAACTATGTCTTGAATGACATGGTCGATTCGTTATATAACATGTATTCAAATGGTTTTCGGGCTGTTTTCGAACATGACTTTAATCAAGTTTTTCGAAATGTTTCCGGGCAGTTTCCCGATTGCTTTCGGACTATTTTTCAGAATGTTTTCAAACAGTATTCGAGACTGGTTTTAAACCTGTTTGGTTTAATCGTTTGTGTTAAACGGATTAGTTTATTCGTTTGTGTTAAACGTTTAGTTTAACCGTTTGTGTTAAACGATATAGTTTAACCGTTTGGTTGAAACATTTTTGCATTAAAACGTGTTTGGTTTACGTGGTTGGGTTTAAACCTGTTCAGTTTACCCATTTAGGTTGAAACCTGTGTGGTTTACCTATTTGGTTGAAACATGATTGATTTAACCTAGTTGAGTTGAAACATGTTTGGTTTAACTCAGTTTGTTCAAGGTAAAATGAAACGTTTATTTGGGTTAAAAACCTAAATTAGTTCATTTCACGTAATTGACCAGAATAGGAACTCACATTGAATAATATGTTGTATGTTCCTAAAATTCGTAAGGAATCTGGTGTCCAGGTGGTTGTTGAACAACTTTGGCTTGTTAAAAAAATAATAATAGAAAGTATGTTCAAAAGGTCATGTTGACCAAGAGCGAATGTATATTTAAAAGGGTTATACCCTATAAATGTGAAACTTGTGTTAAAGCCAAATTAACGAGATCATCTTGGGTTGAACGAATAACCAGAATCCTTGATATGGTCCACGCCGATGTGTGTGATTTGAAATCCATTCCAACGAGGAATGGTAACAAGTACTTCATTACGTTTTTCGATGATAACACGGAGTATTGTGATGTTTACTTATTGAAAAGTAAAAATGAAGGAATTGAGAAGTTTATTGCTTATAAAAACGACGTTGAGAATAACTTGAACGAAAAATCAGGTTTATTCGTAGTGATAAAGGTGGTGAATATGTCGCACCTTTAGCTGTTTTTTGTTCACAAAATGGCATTAGACATGAATTCACTGCACCCTACTCACCCCAATCGAATGAGACTATTGAATGAAAAAAAACCCTTGAAAGATATGGTGAATGCCATGTTGGTAAGTTCTGGTGTAAGCCAGTAAATGTGGGGGGATATCATCCTATCCGCAAACTATCTTTTAAATAAGATACTTCAAAAAAAAGGGATGAAACCCCATACGATTTATGGTGGAAAAGAAAACCATCCTATGAGTACCTCAAAGTGTGGGGGTGCCTATAAAAGGTAGTTGTTCCACAACCTAAGGCACAAAATATAAGATCAAAGATTGTTGATTGCATATTTATCAGCTGAACACAGTAGTGCTTATCGCCTCCTTGTGCATGAATTCAAGATTTTGGATATACACAAAGGTTCGATACTAGAATCGAGAAATATTTCATTCTTGAAAATATATTTCCATACATTACAAATGAACGTAGAAGTTCGTCTAGGATAGACGATGATGGTGTTGAAGATGAGACACTTTATGAGCTAGTTCAAGAGGAACTAGTAGAATTAAAGGAACATCCTCGATAAATGGCATACGCTTATAGAGGAACTAATACTGAATGTATAAAAAGATATAGGTGATATTCAAAACCCTCTTAAATGGTATATTTAAGGTGGTGCTTAAGTGTATGAAGTCGGTTTTGTCATGATACAAGGGATATGGTATGGCGTTCCTTGTGAGAAGAGCTATGGAGAATATGAATGATGCGTCTTTTATTCTCATGATTTGGTTTTGAAGTCTATGGCATACTAGACTTAGAGTTGTTAATAATGATCATCTGCAGAGATCAATTAACAACTAATTTTTCATTGTGTTGAATTTATCTAAAGACAAAATCGTTTTCATTCGGTAATAGAAGGATTTGGTATATTGTAAACATCATTGATGATGTGAATTATTCACATGTTATGTGATTTATGATATTGAAGATAATTATGAATATAAAGATGTTAATCTTTATTATTTTATTATCTTGAGATTTAGAATCACCTAATCAGTATTCAGATGCAAATATAATTTGAGTGCAAAACTTTTGTTAAGTTTTCTAAATTCGGCGTCTCTAGGTCAAACCTAGAATATGACCAAGAATTGCTCAAATAGGCTAAAATATGGATCACAAAAGATACAAATCTTATGTGTGGGCATTTGAACGCCTGATTGATTAGAATCATATTATAATATCAAGTTGCAAGACATGTGGGGGAAGCTTTGAATCGATAAGCCGTAACTCTAGTTATGTGGGGGTGTCTTGTACTTTGATATCAAGAACATGATTCATAATATCAAGAACATGATTCATATAAACATGTTTTAATGTACTCGATCCGACTTAGCATATGTTGTAAGCATGCTAAGTAGATTCACGAATAATCTAAGTACATCTCATTAAAGTTATATGATTAGGTTACTTTGGTACTCGGGATTACGGGTAGCATTATAACAGATATCCTGCAGTGATCAACGATCACTTTGATGCGAATTGGATATCTGATACAAATGATTCTAGAGCGACAAGTGGGTATGTATTCACACTTGGAGGTGCTGCTATATCGTGGAAATCTTCTAAACAAAATGGTTATTGCTAGATCCACGATGGAATCAGAATTCATCGCTTTAGATAAAGCTGTTGAAGAGGCAGAATGTGTACGTCAATTCGTTGAAGATAAACCAAGATGGCCTAAGCCGGTGTCGGCCATATGTATACATTGTAATAGCCAATCGGTGATTGGTAGAGCTCATATTACAATGTGTAATGGTAAGAATAAACATATGAGACATAGACATAATAAAGTACGACAACTAATCTCTACATAAATTATCACTATTGACTATGTAAAGGCAAAGGATAATGTGCGGATCCGCTGACAAAAGCACTATTGACTATGTAAAGTCAAAGGATAATGTGCGGATCCGCTGACAAAAGGCCTAAGCAGAGAGTTAGTATATGAGTCGTGCGTGGGAATGGGACTGAAGCCCTTGAAAGGCTAAGTTTATATGAAGAAAAACCAAACTCAGTTGACTGGAGATCCCAAAATCTGAGTTCAATAGGACAACCTACTTGTATAAACTAGCGAAGTCACTGTGGGGGAGTTAATTACTAAACTAGCAATCCCTACACCATTTAAAGGGAGTTTACTAATTATGAGTAGAATTCCAAGTCCATTCCTAAAAGTGACATTTAAGAGGATAAGCTCATGGCTTTTAATGATTCAACTGAAATAACCATGCGTGGTTAATCAGTAGCCATTCGGTGGTGAATCACATATGTGAGAGAGAAGTGGGGTCTCTTCAAAGGGTATTGTTGGGGCACAATACTTGATAAGCTCTCGCAGAACCTAGCTAATGTTCATTGTCATACCCCCAAATAGGGCTATGGAAGTATGACTTCACAATATCACAACACAAGTATGTATAAACGAGAACGACTCTAAATGAGACGTTTTAATTAAAACCAATGTATTAATACAGCGGAAAGTATTAAGTCATTTCAATTGTAAACTTTAATGTTCTAATGCAATAATATGAATGTATAAATGCGGACTCCAAAAGCAGCAAAGTCCAAATAGCAAATAATCTTTAGCAATCTTCACCTGAGACAAAACATGCTTAAAGTGTCAACAAAAAATGGTTGAGTGAACAACATAGGTTTAATAATCATAATAAGTTTTTAAAACACAAGATTTAGTTATAGAGTTTAATCAGTTCGGTAGTAGTGCTGAGGTATATGATATCGAAACTAACCATAAGTTACCCTAAACACATCACGTTCGTGTCGTTGAATCATTATTATGTATCCATTGACCAGCGGTCATCCGGATAGAGACGTCACTCTCAATAGCGCTACTCACAATAACTAAGCTTACCAAAATTCCAGCAACTAACGATATCATGGCAGGGATTTAGCATGAATCAAAGCATGTTAGCACAGTTTGAACTAATTAAAATAAAATTTTCATGTACTTGTGTCTAAGCGTAAAACAGTTTAAAAACAAGCATGTGTCTCACCCCCAAAGTTCAAAATAAGTATATAAAGATAATTAAAAAGTGGGGCTATGAAGTTCACCTTAGTAGCAAGTAAGTAATTCCACGCAAGTCGTAAGAACGGAGTATATAATCGGAGATCTCAACCTAGAGATATAATGTTTAATTAGTTAATGTCTAATAGACGTAAGTTTATTTATTAATATAGTAAACTATATTAACAGTGACCATTTTTCGAGAAAAGTTATTATATCTCAAAAGTTTCTATATTTGAAAACCTACTATTAATAGAAAGCTTCCACTTATAGTAAGCTTCTAGTTTTAAGAATGTTCGGGTTACAATTCTTAACAAAGATGTTGTATAATCTCGCCCAAACTTCGTTGCTAACATGCAAGTCACTTGAATGATCTATTGTTACCGAGCGGCCCAGAATCTCTTGACCAGAATCTAAGTCTTGGCATTCGAGATCCACAAGCGTCCCATAATGGTACCAAGGATCATCCTAGGCCACAAGTAGAGGTGATGTTTGTAGTCTTTGTACGTTATCTTTAATTATAACCTTCACGTTAATAGTGTATACCCATAACAAGTTATTAATGTATTTATTAATTATTTATATAGGTGATAATATACTTAGTGTCATTAAGTGTTACTATATAGATAAGTGTATAAGTTATAATAATAATAGTATTATTCTTTAATTAACCAACTATTATGTAAACTTATCATTATATGTGTCCTATATATATATTCTTTATTTATTTTCATACATATATGTGCCCAAAACTATATGATATATATATATATATATATATATATATATATATATATATATATATATATACATACATTAGTATAAAGATGATACATATATACATACACTTATTACCTTTCTTTTTATATATTACTAATCAAACCCTTTAATCATAATCATAACCTATTTATACTCTTTAACTTATTAAACTAGTTTCATCATGATTCTATATCTTAATAACCTTAAACTTCATCATAATACTTCATGTACATAATTTATTAATCCATAAACTTTTAATCATCATGACCTAATTATATCCATAACCTAGTAACTTATTAATCATCATTTAACTCATTAATCAATAACACATAAAATCATAATCTTTTTCATATTCAAGTCCGTAAATCATAATTCAAAATCATATTCATCAACCCTAATCTTTAATCATAACCAATTCATATTCATAACCTTTTATTATACTTGTAACCTTATTCATTAATCATTATCCTTAACTATCTTATTACTCAAGACTTAATTTTTACAACCATATGAATTATTCATCTTTATGTGTTTAATCTTTATGTGTTTAAGTATTTACGTTTATATTTATAATCCCTTTTATTTTATTAACAACTTCAAGTTCATAATCTTTTATCATAATACTTAATCATATTCATAATCAATAACTAACAACATAATAATTATATCAAAATAAAAAGTATGATTAGTTATGGGTTTTAAGGGTACGTTAAGAGTATTAGAGCAAGAAAAAGGTGACGTTTTGATGGTGACAGGAACCGAACAGCAGCAGCCCGAAAACAGAAGCAAAAATCGATCAAAAGTGGCGGTTTTGTGTGTGTTTTTGTGGCGGACAGCAGCAACAGTAACAGTGGCCAAACAAGCGGGTCTTGGGCCTGTTTGACACGCAGAAACACAGCAGAAACAGCAGAGAAAAACGTAGCAACAATGGCGACTTGTGGGTGGTGTTTGTGGACTGTTTTGGGTGACAAAAAAACTGCAGAAAAGTAGGCTGTTGGTGGCGGTTTATAGCAGCAGCAGCGGCTGCCTTTTTGGGCTGTCTGTGATGACGAAAACAGCAGCAAAACTGCTGTAAATCATGGCGGTGAGCTGTAGGAAAAACGCAGCAAAACTGGGACTGTCTTTGGGATGGTTTTGGGTGGTGTTTGGTGATGTTTTGTTGACCGAATACAGCAGCAAAGAGGCTGAAAGTTGGCGGTGGTTGGGCTGCAAGTACAGCAGCAAAAGTAGCGGATGGAGGCTGCCAAAAACAGCAGGCCTGCAGTGGTTATGGGGGCGGTTTAGGATGGCCAAAAGTGGTAGTGATGGGCTGCAAAAGAGTGCCGATTGGGAGGTGGTGGTGTTCATGTTTGTGCCGAGCAAAAAGGAGAGAAAAGAAGAGGTGAGTTAATTTAATTTTTGTGATGCAATTGTTGAGCTTGGTGGATTTTGAGCCGAGCACAAAGAAGAAGGGGAGAAGAGTTGAAAAATCTTTTTTTTTTTTTTTTTTTTTTTTTTTTTTTTTTTTGTGATGCTAATTTGATAGCTAGTTAGTCTTTTTATAGTGAATATTTTTAGAGTTAGGATTAAAAACAAATTGCTCAAAGACTTTAGATTAGGATTAGTTTTAGTGAGTTGTGATTAGATTAGGACTTGTTCCATCCATTTAGATTAGGATTAGGAGTTCAATTTAGCATTTATCCCTTAATTGCATTTGTTTTATTGTTTTTTTTATTATTAAATAAGCCGCCATTTTTTTTAATAGTGTTATTATTTTTTTTTCGGCTGAACATATGATACATATATTTAGTTTTTTTATTTATTATTATTTAGTATTATTACATTTATTTAATTAACCCACACTTTATTTAATTTTAATTGGTTTCTCCAAAAGTTTAATAGTTTAGAGATATGCCACATTTTATTAATTACCTAAAGTATAATATTTACAATATCACAAAAATACATAAACTTTAATTAACAGAGAGTGTCGACTAAAAATTTACTATTCGGTCGACGTTTTGTCAAATAAAGTTTACGAGCACAAAATCCTAAGGGAAAAATAGTAAAAGTAGAAGCGGAAAAGTGAGGGTTGTTATAGTACTTCCCCGTTAACAATAACTTCGTCCCGAAGTTTTAGGTGGACTCTTCGAATGCACCAGCGGTAGTGAAGAGATGTGGATATTTTCGTCTCATTTGGTCTTCACGTTCCCAGGTATACTCGGGGCCTCTACGTGAATTCCAACGAATTTTGACAATAGGAAATGTTGCCTTGTTTCAAGTGTTTGATGTCACGATCCATAACTCCTACGGGTTCTTCTATGAAGTGCATTTTATTATCAATGCGGAGGTCGTTCAAGGGAATAATATGAGTGTCACCTGACTAGGTTTTCTCAAAAGGAATTGTGATGTTACAAGCATTTCAGTAAATCAGATACCTGAAATGTGCCATGAACATTACTAAGCTTATTTAAAACCATTGAGTGCTTATGTCGCCATACTAGGGCAGACAATCAGAGAGAAGTACTTGGAGATCACAACCATGTAGTTTGATGAATGGCTTGTGTGTATTAGATATGTTACCGACTTCAAATTTTGGAAGATAACCATAGGCATGATACCTTTGGTTTTCAAGAAATATCTAATGTGAATAGACGAAACAAGATTCCAGCTGAGGAGTCACTAATCAGGCTTATATGCAAAGTAAGCCATAATTACTAAGATGTCCTCAGGATGGTATGAGTGATTAATGAAAGATATCGTTCAGTGTATTATAATACATGCGAACTTATCCTTGGAAATAGTTTTTGATAGCACGTTGTAGAATGTAACTTTATGATCATGATTTCAGTTACATGTCAATTCAGGGATCGAAACTTGACTAGGATAACATATAGTTGCAACCCACGAAGGAATAAATGTTTAGAGTGACCAAATAAATTCCATAAACGTTTTAAGGTATATCCTTTATAGAGGATATGGAGGATTTTAAATTATATTTCTGATAGAAAACCGCACGAAAAGTGTGATCTCTTGATGAGAAAGACGTTCTCGCACAGACGGCGAGTCGATCTATCATTCGCTTATGAGTTTAAGTGCTAATGAGAAGAAATATGAATCATTGGCTACAAAGAATAGTTTACACCGGGTGAGAAAATATCTGAGAAATGCTTTCTTGTGACAAAAAGATATTAAATCATAGAATTGACGTTTTACGAGTTTGCTATGGTTTAGCCGTGAGATATCAGAAGTAAAATCTTCTAAACGGTCAGCCTTAAAAGGGAAAAGTTACTGAGAACATAGAGTTTTGAATGATGAACTCAATGGTGAGTTTCGAAGGGCAAGAGGAATTGTGATTACTACGTGGTGTAGAATAATACGAAAATTTTTATATATACAAGTAATGAAAATTTTATAGAAGTTCGAGTCGTTTAAGGTGACAATGTAGAAAGGAACGAAGTTCTTAGTAAAACTAGAGTTATGTACAACATGTACTATTTTACGTAAAATATCTTTTGAATAAAAGAATTGATTTATAAAAGTCAAAGTGTAATTTTATATGTACTAGTCAAAAATAGGTAAAGGTAAATTTTATTTACTTTATTATATAAACATATACGATTTATAAAATTTGCACGAATGGTAGTAAACAAATTTATTTTATAAAATTTCAAGAGGATCACACAGTAAAATTGTGTGTATAAAATTTTGGTGACAGAATTTTCATATTTCGGAAGTTACGAGTTGGAAACAGATCGATGAAGATCGGGTGAAGGAAATTTTGAAAATTTTGGGTTATTTTTAAGCAAAAATGTTGCGAGGTAATGAAATCTATTGTATTTAAATACGGTTGTTGACTATTATTAGGACATATGTTCTTGTAATTCAAAATGTTCATGTGTGAAGCTGTTGCTGACAAGTGAGATATTGACCGTCTCAGCACAGAGAACGTAATAGTGAAAGTGGTGTTTATGAGATTGACATTTGAAAATTCAAATGAAATCCTTGCGAGTGGTTGTCGCTTACCTTCAACGGGTTTCCTAATGGGTTTATGAAAATCTACACTAGGACGTAATTACGGATAACAGGAGACATGCTTCGAAGAAGTTTCGGGGGTGTCACTTCAGGTCACTTAAGAACATGCATCCTTCCTTCCAGCGGGGATGTGATAATTAAGCGTCAAAGAGATAAGTTTTAAGAAAGAAAGAATGCAAAGCTTTATAACGTTTATGGCATAGAAGAGTTTGCTAACCTACTCATGGGTATGAGATAGATAGTTTGGTTGAAAAACGAGCTCTTAGTATCTCTACAAATCAGATGATGATTACCCTTCATGTAATAACATTGAAATTTTTGAATGAATGGCTTGGAAATTTTTCTTTGATTCACTTTCTATTCCATATGTCATGATATTGGAATTTCTATATGAATTACCGTAATATAATCACGTTGGCCGGGCGTCATTATATTTCACTAATTCATATTTCCATTTCAATATCACTTCACAAGGTCAGGATATGTGATCAAACTTAGATGGTTGATGTTGGAATGTTGAGTCATGAGTGACATCCCTTCGCGTGAGTCAAGAATACTTTGAATCACAATGGGGAAGTCAGGTCATAAGATATGTATGGATATGATAACAATCACATACTAACCGATCCTTTAGAGTCGGGATCAGGCAAGATGATAGGGTTTTGGCTTGATATCCTTAGGAAAGGATACAAAATATCATCAGAGGTAAAAGTAGGAAGTAAGATGAAATAGCATTATAAAGATTAAAGAAAAATGCTTAAAACTAAGGCAGGAAAGGTTATAGTCCTATAGATTGCTAAGGCACCTAGTGACCTAACTAGCACATAAGGCACACATAAAATGCAATCTTTGTTCTCTATAACAAACCTGGCTCTGATACCAATCTGTCATATCCCCAAATAAGGCTGGGGAAGTATGACTTCACAATATCACAACACAAGTATGTATAAACGAGAACGACTCTAAATGAGATGTTTTAATTAAAACCAATGTATTAACGCAGCGGAAAGTATTAAGTCATTTCAATTGTAAACTTTAATGTTCTAATGCAATAATATGAATGTATAAATGCGGACTCTAAAAGCAGCAAAGTCCAAATAGCAAATAATCTTTAGCAATCTTCACCTGGGACAAAACATGCTTAAAGTGTCAACCAAAAATGGTTGAGTGAACAACATAGGTTAAATAATCATAATAAGTTTTTAGACCACAAGATTTAGTTATAGAGTTTAATCAGTTCGGTAGTAGTGCTGAGGTATATGATATCGAAACTAACCATAAGTTACCCTAAACACATCACGTTCGTGTCGTTGAATCATTATTATGTATGCATTGACCAGCGGTCATCCGGATAGAGACGTCACTCTCAATAGCGCTACTCACAATAACTAAGCTTGCCAAAATTCCAGCAACTAACGATATCATGACAGGGATTTAGCATGAATCAAAGCATGTTAGCACAGTTTGAACTAATTAAAATAAAGTTTTCATGTACTTGTGTCTAAGCGTAAAACAGTTTAAAAGCAAGCATGTGTCTCACCCCAAAAGTTCAAAATAAGTATATAAAGATAATTAAAAAGTGGGGCTATGAAGTTCACCTTAGTAGCAAGTAAGTAATTCCACGCAAGTCGTAAGAACGGAGTATATAATCGGAGATCTCAACCTAGAGATATAATGTTTAATTAGTTAATGTCTAATAGACATAAGTTTGTTTATTAATATAGTAAACTATATTAACAGTGACCATTTTTCGAGAAAAGTTATTATTTCTCAAAAGTTTCTATATTTGGAAACTTACTATTTATGGAAAGCTTCCACTTATAGTAAGCTTCTAGTTTTAAAAATGTTCGGGTTACAATTCTTAACAAAGATGTTGTACAATCTCGCCCAAACTTCGTTGCTAACATGCAAGTCACTCGAATGATTTATTGTTACCGAGCGGCCAAGAATCTCTTGACCAGAATCTAAGTCTTGGCATTCAAGATCCACAAGCGTCCCATAATGGTACCAAGGATCACCCTAGGCCACAAGTAGCGGTGATGTTTGTAGTCTTTGTACGTTATCTTTAATTATAACCTTCACGTTAATAGTGTATACCCATAACAAGTTATTAATGTATTTATTAATTATTTATATAGGTGATAATATATACTTAGTGTCATTAAGTGTTACTATATAGATAAGTGTATAAGTTATAATAATAATAGTATTATTCTTTAATTAATCAACTATTATGTAAACTTATCATTATATGTGTCCTATATATATATTCATTATTTATTTTCATACATATATGTGTCCATAACTATATATATATATATATATATATATATATATATATATATATATATATATATATATATATATATATATATATATGTGTGTGTGTGTGTGTGTGTGTGTGTGTGTGTATGTGTTACATATACATTAGTATAAAGATGATACATATATACATACACTTATTACCTTTCTTTTTATATATTACTAATCAAACCCTTTAATCATAATCATAACCTATTTATACTCTTTAACTTATTAAACTAGTTTCATCATGATTCTATATCTTAATAACCTTAAACTTCATCATAATACTTCATGTACATAATTCATTAATCCATAAACTTTTAATCATCATGACCTAATTATATCCATAACCTAGTAACTTATTAATCATCATTTAACTCATTAATCAATAACACATAAAATCATAATCTTTTTCATATTCAAGTCCGTAAATCATAATACAAAATCATATTCCTCAACCCTAATCTTTAATCATAACCAATTCATATTCATAACCTTTTATTATACTTGTAACCTTATTCATTAATCATTATCCTTAACTATCTTATTACTCAAGACTTAATTTTTACAACCATATTCATTATTCATCTTTATGTGTTTAAGTATTTACGTTTATATTTATAATCCCTTTATTTTATTAACAACTTCAAGTTCATAATCTTTTATCATAATACTTAATCATATTCATAATCAATAACTAACAACATAATAATTAAATCAAAATAAAAAGTATGATTAGTTATGGGTTTTAAGGGTACCTTAAGAGTATTAGAGCAAGAAAAAGGTGACGTTTTGATGGTGACAGGAACCGAACAGCAGCAGCCCGAAAACAGAAGCAAAAATCGATCAAAAATGGCGGTTTTGTGTGTGTTTTTGCGGCGGACAGCAGCAACAGTAACAGTGGCCAAACGAGCGGGTCTTGGGCCTGTTTGACACGCAGAAACACAACAGAAACAGCAGAGAAAAACGCAGCAACAATGGCGACTTGTGGGTGGTGTTTGTGGACTGTTTTGGGTGACCAAAAAAACTGCAGAAAAGTAGGCTGTTGGTGGCGGTTTATAGCAGCAGCAGCGGCTGCCTTTTTGGGCTGTCTGTGATGACGAAAACAGCAGCAAAACTGCTGTAAATCATGGCGGTGAGCTGTAGGAAAAACGCAGCAAAACTGGGACTGTCTTTGGGACGGTTTTGGGTGGTGTTTGGTGATGTTTTGTTGACCGAATACAGCAGCAAAGAGGCTGAAAGTTGGCGGTGGTTGGGCTGCAAGTACAGCAGCAAAAGTATCGGATGGAGGCTGCCAAAAACAGCAGGCCTGCAGTGGTTATGGGGCCGGTTTAGAATGGCCAAAAGTGGTAGTGATGGGCTGCAAAAGAGTGCCGATTGGGAGGTGGTGGTGTTCATGTTTGTGCCGAGCAAAAAGGAGAGAAAAGAAGAGGTGAGTTAATTTAATTTTTGTGATGCAATTGTTGAGCTTGGTGGGTTTTGAGCCGAGCACAAAGAAGAAGGGGAGAAGAGTTGAAACATTTTTTTTTTTGTGTGATGCTAATTGATAGCTAGTTAGTCTTTTTATAGTGAATATTTTTAGAGTTAGGATCAAATACAAATTGCTCAAAGACTTTAGATTAAGATTAGTTTTAGTGAGTTGTGATTAGATTAGGACTTGTTCCATCCATTTAGATTAGGATTAGGAGTTCAATTTAGAATTTATCCCTTAATTGCATTTGTTTTATTGTTTTTTTTTTATTATTAAATAAGCCGCCATTTTTTTTAATAGTGTTATTATTATTTTTTTCGGCTGAACATATGATACATATATTTTGTTTTTTTTATTATTATTTAGTATTATTACATTTATTTAATTAACCCACACTTTATTTAATTTTAATTGGTTTCTCCAAAAGTTTAATAGTTTAGAGATATGCCACATTTTATTAATTACCTAAAGTATAATATTTACAATATCACAAAAATACGTAAACTTTAATTAACAGAGAGTGTTGACTAAAAATTTACTATTCGGTCGACGTTTTGTCAAATAAAGTTTACGAGCACAAAATCCTAAGGGCAAAATAGTAAAAGTAGAAGTGGAAAAGTGAGGGTTGTTATATTCATGACCATAACGAACATAACTATGAGGACTTGAGGTTGTCATGGAGAGTCTTGTGTGAAGCGTATTGTTGCCTACACAAATGGCAGACGAGTTTAAAGACATCGCCGTCTAATCTGAGACAGTAGACTAAGTGCGTTTCATGAGCGAAGGTTCAAAGGTAACACCTACCTATCGTATGCAAGATTCAACTGCTGAAAACTTTGTTGGAACTTTTATGTTTCGGAGATCGATATATATTCAAGTTGTAAATCTATGGGTAAATGAGGTTTACCCAACTTTGGAGTTATATGTGTGTAACATATATAATCATTGTGAATAATATTTGATATTGTTATGTGGTCGGTGGCCAAGGCTTCATAACATTATATGTCCAAAGTAGATTTCAAGTGAATGAGTTATCGATGCTCAAAGAGATGTAAATCGAGCTAATATGGATGGTGATATGAGTGATTGATAGTGCATTGGTTATCAATTTCATTCACGTGGGGGATTGTTGGAAAACTATAAGGTTTGAATTGAAATTGATTGTCTTTTGTTGCTAAGTAAATGTACAAATTAAATATCATTTGTTGTAACTAAATATGACCCTTTATTATGATGCAACTTATAAGTTTTTAACTTCTATTTTATTAATAACATTAAAACTATGGTTTATGGTCATTAAAGAAGTCCTTTGATCATCCCTCCTCCATCAATATAAATATGGACAATTCTCTTCAAGTTTTCTAATGATTTAGAGAGCTAGAGATGAGAGAAATAGAAAAGCTCTAGTGAGAACACACACACAAGTTCATTTGTAAGCTTAATCATGTACTAGGCTTATTGACAACCTTTTCAGGTATATGTTCAAGTCCGGCAGTACGCTGCTTCGGACCGGTGTACCTTGGGAACAGACGAAGAATCCGTTTAAGGGAATTGTGTCAAACACAAGCCCGGTTCAACCTTTAATTCGGTTAGATCGTTCTATCTTTTCATTCTTATTATGATTATTTATTATACATATTGCTATCTGATTATTACGTTTTTAATGATACGTATAATTGTTTCTGTTTCGTATACATATTTCCTACACTTAATTTGCATCACAAAAGTTAACGAATTTGTACTTGGGATGTGGCAAAGAATTTGCACTGTGCTTTTGTGCAGCTCAACCACTAAAACTCCAATGTCACACATGTCATCCTATACAACAATAATAATAAATCATCGATTAAGAAATTCTGCTGAATTATGAGTTATATCATATAACATAAGTAGGAGTAGTGTGAAACCTCTTAAGTTTTATTAACAAATAAACATTGATCTATATAATAACGGGTAAGGTTTGCTTATAACGTACGAAATGGGTCAGTTTAAGCGCATTGTATTTATAAATCAAAATCCATCAATTCGCGGAAAAACAAATGACTAGATAGGCAGATACACGGAAAAACATATAGAATTATCTTGATCTATAACTTCTTTTGACAATACCTCATACCAATTAGGATCAATCAAAAAATTTACAGCTTCTACTTGCAACCCCACCAGTTATAATCCATCAATTTTGTCTTGAGACTTTGACTAAAAAAGTCAAACTATTACAACAGAAACTCAGATAAGAAAAACCATGACCAAAAGATAATGACTTATTGAACCATTGACCTAAATATTAGCTTGTTCCATGCAAAAAATTGAAAATACCTATAGCAGACCCGCCCACTATGTAACCTTTACTAATTGGGTATCTATCAATTTCCGTCGTTTAATGCAAATATGAGAATGAGCAGAAAAAAATAACGTAGAAGGAGGAACTTGTCTATCAGCCACAGTAAACAAATCATGATATAAACAAATTGAAGTGCTTACCGTCTTCCAACCATTAGGCACGTGGTACTTATGTTGTTGATAATGTTCTTTATAAAGTGGCAAATGCTATTAAGCTTCAATAGTGACAACACATGTGCAATCCACATTTATTGAATAAATTAAATACCTGAGAACAGTTAACAACCTACAAAAATATATAAACACGACAGTATATTAGTTAAACGGCAAATTCAAAGATAAATGAGTCAGATTGAATTCCCCAAATTAAAATCGCCCAAACTTAATATGTGCAAAAGCTCAACGTTACGTATCTTAATATTAATTGTATGAGTGAACAAAGGATCTACAGATATCTATATTAATGTGTTGAACTATGATAATAGCCTACAAAAATAAAGTATGTTAGTAGATGCATAGCAATGAATCATTGGGTCTGAATTAAGCGTATCAAAGGGGGTCAAATAACAATATATATTAAGTGAAAGAAATCAGTTATTTGAATCCACGTCAAAGGATAACACCCTGAAAAAACTTATAAGCTGATAATTCAAAAAGACTCTATACATAAGATTTCTTGTATATCTATGAAAGCTCTTAAAATGTAATTTAAGCTAAAAGACCTTGCCTGTTTGCACCTGCAGTACGAAACTAAGAATTGGACCATTTGTTTGTGTAGGTACTTCTCTGTTTTCTAAGTATTTGTCCATTTAATTAAGTATTTGTACACTTAAGTTCACATACTTACAATAACATTGAACAACATAATAGATATTATAGTAACATTAGTCAGTCAAGTATGTCAATGACCAATAACAATAGCAACATATAACCCACATAACAAATAGAATGAAATTAATAAACATTCACATAGCATGAACACTTGTCACACAAAACATAAAGCAAAATCAAGAAAAGGAATTAATATTCAAAAAGCTAAAAGAACATAAACAAACTTACCAAACGAAGTTGCAATCCAAATATACACCCACAATAACCTACAACCAAATGATGTGAAACATTATAAAACAACAAAAAAAAAAAAAAAAAACCACTAAAATGAAATGTATAAGAGTTATTTGTAGTGGTGGAAGAAGCACAAAAAATTGGCAGGTAATTTCGGAAGTGATTTGGTGATTCCTAAATAATAGGAATTCAGTTTTCATCAACTGCTAATGAAACGTGTTTTTAAATTTTTATTTTAGGTAACACAATTTTTACAATTTAATTTTTGTAAATTTAATTTAATTTAATTTACTAATTAAATAAAAACTGTCAATAAAAATTGTAAAAAGTATTTAAGAAACAGAAAGTCAAAATTATTCAAATTCACATGAAAATCAAATAATCCGTTCATCCAAAATCAACATTGTTATTACCACCTATAAGCGAGATTGGCAAATAATCCTTGATACATGAAGGGTTTGTAATTTTCGAAATCAGTGTGAATAGAGCAGGACAAGACCCCATCAGTAACCTATTACTTTCAAATGCATTTATAATCGAAGCCTGTAAATCGTCTTTGAATAATTCCCAATACTTTTTTTATGAATAAAAAAATGAATCCATCCAGTTCCGGTGATTTATGGTTACCACACTTCCATACGGAATTTCGAATCTCTTCCTCGGATATGTCTTGTTGAAGTATGAAATTATCACCTTCTGATAGTCGCACTTCAACTTGAAAGTTAGGCATTGGATCTTCACATGGAATACTACCAAATTTCAACCGATAAAATTCCTTGAAAGAAATTTTAATGATATTCGGATCCGTAACCCAAACCCTATTTAAAGATAAACCTTGAATTGTTTGTTTATTCCGACGGTGTTTTAACATACCGTGGAAGAATTTCATGTTTTCATCTCCTTCCACGTTCCATTTAACTTTTGCTTTTTGTACCGACAACTTTAAAAGTTCTTATTAGAAAATCTATAGTTAATATTAAATCTCTAATCTTATAAAAAAACAATTATTCTTTATAAAAATAAATCAAAAGAAAAAAGAAAAATTAGAAGACATCTAGATGATGTCATAAACACTAATTAAAATAAATTAATAAAAAAGAGTAACTATTTCTCTTCTACTTTTTAGTAAATTATTTTTTCCTTTACATAATAACAACTAAATAATTATTCCGTATTATTTTATAACGAACGTGATTATCTTCTGCATCATATCTTATTCTCTTCTTTTCTTCAATCATAACAACTAAATAATTTGTGTGGCTAAAATACCAAGTCAGAGTGTGGCTGATATTGTGTGATATATTTGTGTGGGAATAGCAAATCTCTTATAACATACTTAAAATAAAATTTCTTAAATACAACAATATATCATTCTTTAATCAACTTTTTAATCACAAATAGCAATTGTGGGTTTTTTTACAGGATGATTACGTTACATATGTATACAAAATACACGTCTCAATAAAATGTTGTAATGTAGACTTTTATGACAATAAATATAGCAATTGTGATGAAATTTGGAAGAAGGTCGTGGGATAATAAATGTAGTTCATTTATTCTGGTTAAGTTAAGTATATCAATATGTTTGTAAAAGCAATGACAAGTTTCTTAGTTTGAATATGTGGTTCCACGGGTCATTAAATAAATGACTTTAATATTTACGTTCACTTATTATCTAAAAGATATCATTAAACTATTTTATTAAAACAAACCCGTGGTTTCACGGGTTATTTCAATAGTCTATATAGTCATATAAAATTCTAAAATGATGATGTCATCATTAAGCTAATTACCCTTTAATTTTCATAATGATGATGCCATAATTATATTTTAACTTAATTAAAAAATAATACGAAATCTTTTATAAAAGGAAATACTAATCTCTTCTGAATTATAATTATTATAATAATTATAATTATAATTATAATTATTTTATTATTAATATTGAAATGTGTATTCTTTTTACGAAATTAATTATGTTACATATGTATGCGAAAATACATGTCTCTATATATTTGTAAAAACAACAACAAGTTTCTTAGTCAAACGGGTCATTAAAATAAATGACTTTAGCATTTACATTCATTTAATACATAAAATATATCATTAAATTATTTTGTTTAAACAAACCCGTGATTTTATGGGTTATTTCACTAGTAATATATATAAAGCTCTAAATTGATGTTCTCATCATTAAGCTAATTACTCTTTACTTTTCATAATGATGATGTCATAATTATATATTAATTTAGTTAAAAAAAAATAATACGAAATCTTTTATAAAAGAAAATATTAATCTCTCCTAAATTATAATTTTATTTGTCTAAAAAAATTTAAAAGGCATTTATTATTATTAATAATTATTATTATTAAAATATAAATATAAATGCTCAACTTTGAGCGAACTTTATGTTTGTAAAATCAACGACAAGTTTCTTAGTCAGAATCTGTGGTTCCACGGGACAATAAACTAAATGACTTTAACATTTAAATTCACTTAATACCTAAAACATGTCATTAACTGTTTCGTTTAAACAAACTCGTGTTTCCACAGGTCATTTCACTAGTTTCTTAATTAAATGACAAGTTACATACATAATTGTGGACGTTATTATTGTTAGTTTATATTGTGAAAGTTTTAAGTTCCCTCTAAAAGGCTTGTTCCCTGCTCTTTATCGATTTCTCAAGTTCCAAATATGATCCAGTTTATTCAGTGTTACTATCTATAGTTTCTATGATATTGCTAAAATGATGATGTCATTATTAAGCTAATTCCTTTGTTAAGAAAAATTCAAAAAGAAAAAGAAAAAAATCTAAGCTAGATGGGTGATGTCATTAATCAAAATAATTTTGAAATAAAATTGAATCTTATTAATTAATTATTATTATTAAATCTTATTAATAATTATTTTAGTTATTAAAAATAAATAATTTTAAATTATTGTAATTAATTATTTTGAATTGAGTACGAGAAGGTATAAAAGTTAGGCAGAAAGAAATCAATTTTATATTTATATTTTTAATTTACACTTTTAAAATAAAATGACAACCAATATTATCTCTTATGATTGGATGAGGATTGTTTAATATGCATATTAGGTGTTTGATGAAATGTTCAACTGATGAGTTTCTTGGTCGGACTATGTGGTTCCACGGGTCATTAACCTAAATAATTTTAGCATTTATGTTCACTTAATACCTAAAACATATCATTAAAATATTTCGTTTAAACAAACCCGTGATTTCACGGGTCATTTCACTAGTTATTCTTCCTTAATTGTTTCATTGTTTGGCATCGTGGGCTTCATCCTACGTAATTTATTAGCTCTCGTTCTTTTGGTTTCTGAAGTGAAGATTGCGGTTTGTTAAGCCTCAGCCCAATGTGGTCTCTGATGGGCTACGTCCTCTTAAGGACTCACATTCAGGGCTTGACCCAATGTGGGCCTCAATAATTTGGAACAAACTTTTCCTTCTAAAGTAGTTGTGTTTTATCAGAAAATCGACAACACTAGTTAATAAAGTGTAAAAATTGACAGATAGTCACTGTAATATCCTAGAAAATTAAAACAATATAAAACTCATGACTAATGTTTAATCACTCATTACTTACAAATTATTATAACCCAAATTAAAAAATTTAAGATTAATACATAAGTAATAGGTGGTATATAAGTTAATTAGTAAATTAATTAATTTAACATCCTAACTAGTACTATTACATATGTAAAATATAATATAAGGTATATAAAACAAATACTTGTCACTTGTCCTAAAATTAACAAGTAGTTACAAGATTCAATATTAAAGATGAAGGGTCAATCCATCAGTTACATGGAATTGGAATTTGCTAGGCCAACACTTATTAAAAGAGAGATGGATAGTCTCATCTAATTTATATATCTCACAAGTATAATCGTTGGCACTCTCTTATACTTTTTCTAAACCAAATGACATGAGAGATTCAACAACTTGATACCCATACTACTCACTACAATCTACCATCATATTAAGAGGAAGATAATAGAGACATTCAAATAAGAGTAATATAATTGCGGGTCTAGTTTCGTTCCTAACACGAGCACGTTTAGAGGTAACTACTTATAACCAAAATCTTTGTTATTGATGTATATTTTATTTATTGGATTTCTTAATCAACTTATTGGTTTAGATTAACTATCTATCACATTGATTATTATAGATATGAGATGTTAAAATTCGAGTATAAAGTGGATATCTTTTGTTAATGTTGATTATAAAGAAAAAGGGGAAAGAAACTCTAGTCACATCTTTAGTAACTAGACTTAATGTGATTAAAGTTTAAATTGGTATTATGTACAATTTGATAGCAATGATGCATGTAAATGGTATACAGTGAATCCATATATGAATTACCATATACTAGTAATATCGTAATTACATTATTGTATTATGTTATAATTATATGAGACTAAACATTATGGGACTAAAAATCATACCTATTGTGTATAATTAATTTAACGGAGTACTTAAAAACAAAAAAAAACCCATGTGTAAAATACTTATTTTCATTTTAATGTTAAAGTTAACTAAGTACAATCTTTGGAAAAGTCACAACTTAGAACCATGACACTTTATCACAAATTCTTCTCGACTATCCTAATGAATGAAGTTATATAAGAAATGGCACATAATGAATTCTTGATCAGAAACAAAATATTGATAGGAGTATTTTTATTTTGGTAAGGAAAAGAAGAAGAAACTAGTGTTTCGAATCCATTTTCTCAATTACAGTAGTGGGATTTTTAGATTTAAAATACTTAAGGTACTAGTAATTTGGAATATGAAAGCCATAGTAACATATACTAACATAATTATATCTTTAATATAAAAATTCATGGAACTAGTTAGATGGAAGTAAGCATATAAGAATCATATGGTAACACTAATTAAATAAAGGATATTACATACTCCCTATTTGAATGCGTTTTGTGCTCATACGTGTGTGTTCCTTAGATTTGGCTCGGTGATCGCATCCTTGGTGGTGTTTTGTTGTCATTGGAATTTCATCATTCAACATAAGGTACGGATATTCTAGGTGGTTCTAGGATCGCTTCGGTAAATCTTTCCTCTCAAAACTTTGTTTCGAATTGCGTATGAAAATTATTGGTATGACATGCTTCTTTGAAAATTTGTTATATTTGTTAGTCAATATATTGTGTTATGATTTCCCTATTTTGATGTACAAACGATATTGCTAATCACTTGTGTAAATTTGGGGAAATATAACATTTGGTATTGGGAAATTGTGTCAAAACCGTGTCTCGAAAACCCACCAAAAACTGCCCTGAAAACTGTCACGAACAGCTGCTATTTTCAGTCCAAAAACAGCCCCGAAAAGGTTGGAAACGTCCCGGTAAAGAACGTGTGTGTGTGTGTGACGAGTGGTACGGTGATTCGTATCGAGTGTCCCTCATTCCACGTGGCTTTACATGTCCCGTTTAGTCCCGTTTAAGTTGTTAATATGTGAAGGGCTAAAGTATTATGTAACATGACTCATGACAAAAGTTAGACCAAATGGTTGGGTTGACACGTGATTTTAAAATAATACGACATACAATGTTATATACATTTTAAGTGTTTGGTCAAGCGTAAAATATTTAAGTCAACTCGTTATTTCTTTTTTAAACATATTTTAATGTCCATCAGTCACTTTAAAAGTATTTGAACATTTATAATTAATAAGTCGGTTAAAACGATTTCTTAAAATATGCCTAAGAGTAACCTATCCATAGAGGTCCCGTGGGCGCATTATTGTGACACCGATAATGTGGCATCGACCGTAGCGATGTATTTGTTTATATCTACGGCGTCTCCTTTTGATTACCCGGTAGTTGGTACGAGCTCATTATTATTATATTTTGATAGGAGGCGTATGGATCGATCCTAGGATTTTGTTTTGACGGTGGACGTTTATCGTAGTGTCATACAAAATGTCACCGATATGGATGATTAGTGGAGTAGCTACCCTATGATTTCATTTTTGATACTTTGATACATATTTGTTTTGACTCTTAGTGCATTATTTTATGAAATTTGCATCATGATATTTGGTATTGTGGATCTATACATATTCGCGCTTTGTTTTGCAACTAAGTTATTTTGGAAAATAAGTTCGTTTTGAATATAAATTTTGCATGTCATACTATACTCCGTTATTCGTTATATCCGTTCACTGGGCTTTGGCTCAGTTGTATTCTTTGTTTTCCTTCTTATACGACTGGTAATCAAGGGGGCATTGGGAACGAGGGAAGAGTGTAGAGTGGAGTGAACTTAGCACCTTGCCTTAGAGATTTCCTTCAAGATTTAGTAGCTTATTTTTGGTTTAATAGTACTTTTGAATAAGTTTGTCAACTTTGGTTTTGACTATGATTTGAATTTGAATAAGAATAACACTCATTTATCTATTAAGTTATCTTTATTTATAAGTTTTGGAATTCGTAAGATTAGGGTCTTTACAGTTGGGTTAGGATTTTCCTTCCGCTATATTATTCTAATTCCACTTTGAATATTCTCTTTTATTCTTCGTACTAATCGTAACCGTTATATCCTCATCTCATTCATAGATGGCACCGAAAAGAAAAGGAATGTCTGAGGAAGAAATAGAAAACAAGATTAACCAAACTATCACGAATTTGTTACCCAACATTGTAGCTCAAGCTATCGACGCGATGCATAAGCAAGGTGGTGAGACTTTTAAGCATGAAGAAGAGGATGAATATAAGTAGGATAAAATTGTAACGGGAGATGCTATTCATGTTTGGCTAGGACGGTTTCAAAAACAACGTCCTTTGTCATTCAGCACTGCTAGTACTCCTGTGGAAGCTGAGAATTGGATTACTCACATTGAGAAGATATACCGAGTGCTTGGTTGTGAAGAGAGGTTTTGGGTGCCATTGGCTGTTTATAAGCTAGAGGGGGATGCTCAGTGTTGGTGGATCGCTTTGAGACAAGCGAAAGGGGGTATCAATTTTGAGGATTCATTAGATTGGGTTGATTTCAAAGAGTTGTTTTTCTGTCAGTACTTTTCTATGGCGGAGAAAGAGGCTGTGATTCGAGAGTATGCGAATATTAAGCAAGGGAATGACAAGTCTAATGATTTCACTAAGAGGTTTTTGAGGCTTGTGGGTTTGATTGGGGCTGCTGCTGGGTCTGCTGAGGACCAAGCCCGTAAGTACAAATGGGCTGTTCATGGGCGTTACCGCTCTAAAATGATTAATCTGAAATGTTTTGATATCGCTGAGGCAGCCGATTATGCTCGGAATTTGGAGATGGAGCGAGCTGAGTATTTGGCTACTAAAAATAATGATGGTAAGAACAAGAGGGTTAAGATTGCACAACCACTACAATCTGTGCCCACACCGACTACCAAACAGGGTCAACAATCTGGGCACCAAGGGTATCGTGGTAATAATTGGAAAAATATAGAGGAAATCAGCAAAGGATTGACTACAGGCCAAATAATAATAACCATGGTCAATTACAAGTGTACTATCCCCAAGGACAGCAATGGGGTAATGGAAGTGGTGGTGTTAATGCCAATGCACCGTGTGGGACTTGTAGAAAGAATCATCTGGGGCGAGTTTGTTATCGTAGTGCGGGTTCATGTTTTGCTTGTGGAGAGGTTGGTCACTTAGCTAAAGATTGCAAGAATCCTAGACCTGGGTTTGTTCCGAGGGTTCCTCCGCCAGCTCCTGGTGGACGCGTCTTTGCCATAACTGCTGCTCAGGCTGCTGACGCGACAGGTATATTTCGATCCCTGTTCATTTTAAAATATTTCCTTTGAGTTATTTGTTCATTCATTCTTGATATTATTAGGTACTATTACTAGTAAAATATTTGTACACCATCGTGCCCTCTTCGTTCTGTTTGAATCTGGCTCTACGCACTCCATTGTTTCTGTTAAGAGCTCGAAATATTTGAAAGTGTCTCCAACTTGGTTGTCTACTCCGTTTATGATCTCTACCCCAATAGGTAGTATTGAAATTATAGATTGTGTGTTTCAAAATTGCCGTTTGAAATTCAATGACTGCATGTTTCCCGCAAATCTCTTTCCTATGACCATGCATGACTTTGACATTATTCTTGGCATGGATTAGTTATCTTGCCATCACGCGACTATCGATTGTTATTCGAAGAGGATTTTGTTTTGCAATCATTCTATACCTGATTGTATCTTTAATGGTGATCTTCCTGTAAAATCTATTAAAGTTATCTCATCGCTTAAGGCGCAAAAGCTCATTTCACATGGTTGTGTTGGTTATTTAGCTTCGATTCAGAATTTGTCTATTGAGAGTCCTTCGCTTGAAAATATTGTTGTTGTTCGAGAGTTTCCCGATGTATTTCATGATGAATTGCAGGGTTTGCCTCCAGTTCGTGAAGTTGAATTTTCGATTGATTTGATTCCTGGTTCCCAACCGATATCAAAAGCTCCTTATCGTATGGCACCACTCGAGTTGCAAGAACTCAAGGAGCAATTGCAAGAATTGATATATTGTGGTTTTATTCGACCAAGTATGTCACCTTGGGGTGCGCCGATTTTATTTGTCAAGAAGAAGGATGGTAGCATGAGACTTTGCATTGATTATCGCGAGTTAAATCGTATTACTATCCGAAACCGTTATCCGCTTCCACGTATTGATGATTTGTTTGATCAGCTGCAAGGTTCGAAGTATTTTTCTAAGATTGATCTTAGGTCTAGGTATCATCAGCTCCGTGTTAAAGAAGAAGATATCCCTAAGACTGCTTTCCGCACTCGTTATGGGCACTATGAGTTTTTATTGATGCCGTTTGGATTAACTAATGCTCCTGCGATTTTCACGGATCTAATGAACCGTGTGTTCCATGAGTATTTGGATAAGTTTGTGATCGTATTCATTGATGATATCTTGGTATTCTCAAAGAGTAAAGAAGAGCATGAGAATCATCTCCGTGTTGTACTTGAAACCCTCCGGAGTAAGAAATTGTTTGCAAAGTTCTCTAAATGTGAATTCTGGTTGTAACGAGTTGCCTTTCTGGGTCATGTTGTATCAGTCGAGGGTATAATGATGGATCCAGCGAAAATTGAGGCTATTACAAATTGGCCAAGACTTACTTCTGTTGTTGAGGTTCGAAGTTTTCTTGATTTAGCTAGTTATTATTGAAGATTTGTTGAAGGTTTTTCGACGATTGCTTTGCCGCTTACCAAGTTGTTGAGGAAAGGGGAAAAGTTTATGTGGACTGATGAACGACAAAAGAGTTTCGATGAGTTAAAGAAAAGACTTGCTATCAGGAAGTGGGGGTTTTCAAATCTATAGTGACACTTCTAAGCATGATTTGGGTTGTGTTTTGATGCAACACGGTAAGGTAATTGCTTATGCCTCGAGGCAGTTGAAACCCTATGGGGTTAATTACCCTACTCATGATTTGTAGTTAGCTGATGTGATTTTTGCGTTGAAAATATGGAGGCATTACCTTTACGGAGAAACTTGTGATATTTTCACTGATCACAAGAGTCTCAAATACATATTCACGCAAAAGAGATAAATATGAGACAACGAAGGTGGCTCGAGTTATTGAAGGATTATGATGCAAACATTCAATACCATCCTGGAAAAGCGAATGTGGTAGCCGACGCATTGAGTAGAAAATCATTTGGTAGTATCTCATGTTTGGTTACTCACATTCGAGAATTCGAAAGACTTGATATGGGATTGAGTAAAAGAGGAGCATCGAGGATGTTGGAAAATTTAAAATTCGAGTCTGATTTAATTACTAGAATAAAAGAGGTTCAATTGGATGATGGAGATTTGTGGACAGTGTTCCAAAATTTGGAAGAGGGTAAAGTGAAAGAGTTCAGAGAAGATGATGATGGGGTTATTTGGTGTGGGAATCGATTTTGTGTTCCTAATGATGATGCTATTCGTGAGGCTCTATTGTCTGAGGCTCACAACTCACCTTTTTCTGTACACCTTGGTTCGATAAAAATGTATCATGATTTAAAGCAGCACTTTTGGTGGAGTGGCATGAAGAAAGACGTTGCTAGATATGTTGGGAAGTGCCTTACTTGTCAACAAGTAAAGATCGAGCACCAACGTGCTAGTGGTTTGTTGCAGCCGTTGGACATTCCCGTGTGGAAGTAGGATGATATCTCAATGGATTTCGTCTGTGGTATACCAAAGACTGTGAAAAGGCACGATGCTATTTGGGTGGTGATTGATAGATTAACCAAATCGGCACATTTCTTGCCAATTCGTATGGATTATTCGGTAAGTAAGCTATCCGAGCTTTTTCAGAAGGAAATTGTGAGATTACACGGGGTTCCTTCGTCCATCGTATCTGATCGTGATCCTCGGTTTACTTCTAGATTTTGGAAGGGGTTACAAAAAGCTTGGGGTACGCGATTGAAGCTTAGTACTGCTTTTCATCCACAAACTGATGGACAGTCTGAGCGTACGATACAAATCTTGGAAGATATGCTTTGAGCGTGTGCATTAGATTGGAAGAGAAATTGAGATGAGTATTTATGTTTGGTGGAGTTTGCCTATAATAATAGTTGGCAGGCTAGTATCCGTATGGCGCCATTTGAGATGCTCTACGGTCGAAAGTGTAGAGCGCCAGTTTGTTAGAATGAAGCGGGTGAAAAATTGATTGAAGGACCTGAGTTGGTTAGAGTGACTAATGAAAAGGTCGCTATAGCTACGAATCGACTGAAGGAAGCCCAATCGAGACAGAAAGTGTATGCCGATAAACACCGACGTTCGTTAGAGTTTGTGGTGGGTGATAAGGTGTTTTTATAGGTGTCACCTTGGAAGGGTATATGACGTTTTGGTTTGAAAAGAAAGCTCAGTCCTCGATATATTAGACCGTTTGAGATATTGGATCGAGTTGGTGAAGTATCTTATCGTTTAGCATTACCGCCACAGTTATCTCATGTTCATAACGTATTTCACGTATCTCAGTTGCGGGGTTACAACTATCATCCATTGCACGTGGTGCAGTATCCTTTTTCTGAAATTCGAGCCGATCTTTCTTATGTTGAGGAGCCCGAGGCTATTATAGAACGCGAGGAGCGAGTAACTCGTAAAAGCTCCACCCCTTTCGTTAAAGTTCAATGGAAGAATCATTCTGCTTGCGAGGCCACTTGGGAACTCGAGGAAACCATGCGAGCCGAGCACCCTCATTTGTTTGCTAATTGGTGCGTTTCGATTCTATAACTTCTTTCAATTTCGAGGACGAAATTTTTTTAAGTAGGTGGAGTTGTAATATCCTAGAAAACTAAAACAATATAAAACTCATGACTAATGTTTAATCACTCACTACTTACAAATTATTATAACCCAAATTAAATAATTTAAGATTAATACATAAGTAATAGGTGGTATATAAGTTAATTAGTAAATTAATTAATTTAACATCCTAACTAGTACTATTACATACGTAAAATATAATATAAGGTATATAAAACAAATACTTGTCACTTGTCCTAAAATTAACAAGTAGTTACAAGATTCAATATTAAAGATGAAGGGTCAATCCGTCAGTTACATGGTATTGGAATTTGCTAGGCCAACACTTATTAAAAGAGATATGGATAGTCTCATCTAATTTATATGTCTCACAAGTATAATCGTTGGCACTCTCTTATTCTTTTTCTAGACCAAATGACATGAGAGACTCAACAACTTGATACCCATACTACTCACTACAATCTACCATAATATTAAGAGGAAGAGAATAGAGACATTCAAAGAAGAGTAATATAATTGCGGGTCTAGTTTCGGTCCTAACACGAGCACGTTTAGAGGTAACTACTAACCAAAATCTTTGTTATTGATGTATATTTTATTTATTGGATTTCTTAATCAACTTATTGGTTTAGATATACTATCTATCACATTGATTATTATAGAGATGAGATGTTAAAATTCGAGTATAAAGTGGATATCTTTTGTTAATGTTGATTATAAAGAAAAAGGGGAAAGAAACTGTAGTCATATCTTTAGTAACTAGACTTAATGTGATTAAAGTTTAAATTGGTATTATGTACAATTAGATAGCAATGATGCATGTAAATGGTATACAGTGAATCCATTTATGAATTACCATATACTAATAATATCGTATTACATTATTGTATTATGTTATAATTATATGGGACTAAACATTATGGGACTAAACATCATACCTATTGTGTATAATTAATTTAACGGAGTACTTAAAAACAAAAAAACCCATGTGTAAAATACTTATTTTCATTTTAATGTTAGAGTTAACTAAGTACAATCTTTGGAAAAGTCACAACTTAGAACCATGACACTTTATCACAAATTCTTCTCGACTATCCTAATGAATGAAGTTATATAAGAAATGGCACATAATGAATTCTTGATCAGAAACAAAATATTGATAGGAGTATTTTTATTTTGGTAAGGAAAAGAAGAAGAAACTAGTGTTTCGAATCCATTTTCTCAATTACAATAGTGGGATTTTTAGATTTAAAATACTTAAGGTACTAGTAATTTGGAATATGAAAGCCATAGTAACATATACTAACATAATTATATCTTTAATATAAAAATTCATGGAACTAGTTAGATGGAAGTAAGCACATAAGAATCATATGGTAACACTAATTAAATAAAGGATATTACATATTCCCTATTTGAATGCGTTTTGTGCTCATAAGTGTGTGTTCCTTAGATTTGGCTCGGTGATCGCATCCTTGGTGGTGTTTTGTTGTCATTAGAATTTCATCATTCAACATAAGGTACGGATATTCTAGGTGGTTCTAGGATCGCTTCAGTAAATCTTTCCTCTCAAAACTTTGTTTCGAATTGCGTATGAAAATTATTGGTATGACATGCTTCTTTGAAAATTCGTTATATTTGTTAGTCTATATATTGTGTTATGATTTCCCTATTTTGATGTACTAACGATATTGCTAATCACTTGTGTAAATTTAGGGAAATATAACATATGGTATTGGGAAATTGTGTCAAAACCGTGTTTCGAAAACCCACCAAAAACGGCCCTAAAAACTGTCCCGAACAGAAATAGCCCCGAAAAGGTTGGAAACGTCCCGGTAAAGAACTTGTGTGTGTGTGACGAGTGGTACGGTGATTCGTATCGAGTGTCCCTCATTCCACGTGGCTTTACATGTCCCGTTTAGTCCCGTTTAAGTTGTTAATATGTAAAGGGCTAAAGTATTATGTAACATGACTCGTGACAAAAGTTAGACCGAATGGTTGGGTTGATACGTGATTTTAAAATAATACGACATAAAATGTTATATACATTTTAAGTGTTTGGTCAAGCGTAAAATATTTAAGTCAACTCTTTATTTCTTTTTTAAACATATTTTAAAGTCCATCAGTCACTTTAAAAGTATTTGAACATTTATAATTAATAAGTCGGTTAAAACGGTTTCTTAAAATATGCCTAAGAGTAACCTATCCATGGAGGTCCCGTGGGCGCATTATTGTGACACCGATAATGTGGCATCGACCGTAGCGATGTATTTGTTTATATCTACGACGTCTCCTTTTGATTACCCGGTAGTTGGTACGAGCTCCTTATTATTATATTTTGATTGGAGGCGTATGGATCGATCCTAGGATTTTGTTTTAACGGTGGACGTTTATCGTAGTGTCATACGAAACATCACCGATATGGATGATTAGTGGAGTAGCTACCCTATGATTTCATTTTTGATACTTTGATACATATTTGTTTTGACTCTTAGTGCATTATTTTATGAAATTTGCATCATGATATTTGGTATTGTGGATCTATACATATTCGGGCTTTGTTTCGCAACTAAGTTATTTTGGAAAATAAGTTCGTTTTGAATATAAATTTTGCATGTCATACTATACTCCGTTATTCGTTATATCCGTTCACTGGGCTTTGGCTCAGTCGTATTCTTTGTTTTCCTTCTTATACGACAGGTAATCAAGGGGGCATTGGGAACGAGGGAAGAGTGTAGAGTGGAGTGAACTTAGCACCTTGCCTTAGAGATTTCCTTCAAGATTTAGTAGCTTATTTTTGGTTTAATAGTACTTTTGAATAAGTTTGTCAACTTTGGTTTTGACTATGATTTGAATTCAAATAAGAATAACACTCATTTATCTATTAAGTTATCTTTATTTATAAGTATTGGAATTCGTAAGATTAGGGTCTTTACAGTCACAGTTCACTACATTTTCAATTATAATAACAGGTTTAACAAAGCAATTCTAGCAATGAGAATTGATTTTAACTGGATACATTTGTCTCCATTGATTCTTGTTCTATTTATCTTACGCATAATTTTAGTTTATAATTCAAATTCAATTTTAAACCCCCTTTTTATTAGGATGATTATTATTAATAAATTTTTTAATTACATATGCTCTATGTGGAACGAACCGAATTTACCATTAGTCTATTACGACATAATTAGGATAGTTGTTTATTTGTGTGTTAATTTATAATAGTTTTCTAGTTTAATTTATAGTTTAATAGTATTTACAGTTTAATTTTCAGGTTGTAAATAATCTTTGGGAAGTGACTCGTCCAAATTAAAAGAAAACTACGTATAATTAAAATTAAATGGGAAAAATGTGTCTTCCAAAAGAATCAGGTGGTAAAGGAGTTGTTCCATTAGGGCCAAAATATCTCACGCTAAGAGTTAGGTGGTGGTTCAAATTGAATACTCCGTAATTAATCTAAGCCGGTTGTTACGATCCTACATTGCTCAAGTATGGGATTGGATGATGGCTTATAAGCTTAGGCTTATAGCTATGTCGGGTTATCCTCTCGATTCTTAAGTGAATTCAGGATTAGTCTCGGGTATCCTCGATTCAAGTTATTATTTCAGGAAGATCACAACAAATGGTATCAGAGTTAGCTCTAACTTTCAGGACCTGACACTCAGAGTGATGGCCTATGGAGTGGTGTCTTGGACCGAGAGAGTGTGTCAACCATGACCAACACAGTCGTAACCAACGAGAACATTGGCTCTTTAAGGGTGAGGTATTATTACGATCCCACATTGCCTAAGTATGGGATTGGGTGATGGATTATAATCTTGGGTGTCCCCATCTCCATCAAGCTAGCTTTTGAGAGTGAGTTCTACACTTAAACTTATGGCTATGTTGGGTTATCCCCTCGATTCTTAAGTGAATTCAGGGTTAATCTCAGGTCTACTCGATTCAAGTTTGAATTCAGGAAGATCATAACATCGATGTGGAATCTATAATTCCGAATTTGTTCAATCCTTCTTATTCTCGAAATTTGTTCTCAAATATATGTGTTTAGAGACTTTAACCTATTCGGAGGTACTTAGTGTTGCTACAAAATACAGATGAGATGTACGACTACTTTGATTTCTCAATGTTGAAAATGAAAGATTGGTAACGGTATTTGTATTTCCCTTTTAAACGATATATGGTTGGGTGTCTGATATCGCTCAAAAAGTCAGTTGTGTTTGTCGTGTAACGAGGTCGACAAATGGAGTCTCAAGAGGGTGCTAGTTATTTAATTTATATTTGCTCAGCCTAAATCTATTCTTCCTTCCCATGGGTTAGCAAGAGCAAATATGACCTAGGGTCGTTCCTTGAACGGTCGAATTTGAAATGAAGCTTATACAGATAATTTAATGATTAAGATGGGGTTTATACACAATTTAGTATCCAAGACAAGTGGCCAGGTACACCTTTTGTGGAGAGACAGGATCCTTTTGGTCCCAATAAATTGGTGATTGTTCGGAAAATCCAACAGCCAAGTTCAACCGGTTATTCTAGACACCACTTTATCCGGAATATTAGATTGTGTAAAGGCTATAGTCGGGTTGATTTGTTATATAATTATATTTAAAATATTAAAGCAATAAAATTAAAATAAGCTAGCTAGCATGCAACAACTAAGAACAGAGGAGACGTGGTTCACCATGATTTAACATAACGAAGTGTCAGGATGATTGCGAAACAAATAGATACACCTTGGTGAAAAACACTAGATTCTCTACTAATTGATTTCTCGATTAGCATGTCACGAGGAACTAAGTTATCGTTGTTTTGATCGTTATTTAAGCAGTCTTTCTTGGATGCAATGCATACCTTGGGCGCACGAATAAAGCAGCATAGTCATATACATATTATATCTGACATTTCTTAACATCATAGTGTATAACCCAAGTGAGTGGTTATGATTATGTTTCGAATTACTTCCTGACAATGGTTTTGGTAATATTTAAAGGTGTATAGACAAATTTTAACCTCTGATGGTCCTCAGTCATCCTTTAAGGTTTATAAACTAAGTTTGTATTGTAGTGCGTTGAATTACCATTTACGATTTAAACCAGCTCTTACTTAAATCTACCTAATCTCTTAGTTAATCACCACGTACTTCACTCTCAGTGTTTCCTAGAGTGTACTTCTCATATAGAGTTTCCATAATGTACTACACTTATAGTGGTTGCTGTAACGACCCGACTTTTTCGACTTGCTTTTGTGCCTTGTGTTTTTGCGTAACTGCGTATTTGTGTGTACTGTGCTATCTTATACTCTGAAATCTTAATACACGTGGTTTACTTTCATTTATATGTTAAAACGTGCCTTTGAGTACGTAGGATACTTAACTTGATCACCGGAAGCCTTTATGACCGTTAGTGTCACTTGACGTTTCGAACAAACTGCGTACTGCGTACACGTTTAACTTTTGTCGTAATCGGAATATTATGACTACGAAATATTAATTGTTATTTTATAATAGCAATTACTTGGGTTTTTTGGATGCTTAATTACGCTTAGTAATTTACTTATGCTTACTAGTTAGTCGGACTTTCTACCTTGTGGACTTTAGCCCACTCTACACTAGTTAGTGGACTATTTAATTAGCCCAATTATAAGTAACTAGTGACCCATTAATAAGTAAGACAAATGCCCATTTATTAGAGGGAACATGCTGTGACAACCCGGACATTTCCGACCTAATTTAAACTTAATCTTTACATAAGTTCGACACGATAAGCGAAGTCTGTAGTGTTAAAGTCTCCAAAATCTTTGAACTGTGTTCGTGTATATATTTACCCTTTGACCATGCTCGTGGATTCACGAACTATTGTCTGTAAAATTAATATGTAAATATTTATATATATATATATATATGAGAGTATCTATATTATTTTGCATAAATAAAATATACTTTAATTAAATAGAATTGAAAATGTAAAATAACAAGATAAATAAGTTGCCCTTAAGATGAATATATAAATAAATATATATGATATTATTATGAATCTATATGAATCTATAGATAAAAGATTTTAAATAATAATTATTATAACATTTATAAAATATATAAATACTAAATATTCATTAAATGTTATTTTATATATATATATATATATATATATATATATATATATATATATATATATATATATATATATATATATATACACACACATACAAATAATAAATATGATATAATTAATAAGTTGTAAGATTATTATATTAATTAAAATTATAAGTTTAAAATATAGTTGATATAGTATTATTATTATTATTACTTTCATTATTATTATCTTTACCAAGATTATTATTATTAATATCATTATTATTAAAGTATTTATTAATAGAAATTAATATAATCCATTGTTATTATCAATAATAATATAATTACTATTAGTTTTAGGATTATTAGTATGTTTATTATTAATATAATTGTTATTATTAATAATACATTTATTAATTATTAGTATTAATATATTGTTAATTATTAAAACTTATGAGTTATATATTTATATAATACTGATATTTAGAAAGCAGAGATATATTTATATATATATATATATATATATATATATATTGAAGTACATACAAATACATCTATAATACATAAATACCAATATACGTACATAAATAAATATTTATATGGATTATGATAAAAAAAATCTATATATATATGTATATTTATATAAATACGTTTATGATATAGATAATTTCAAAAAATTTTGTAATCTGTTATCAATCATTTCTCAAAACAATAATTGATCTATTTCCAGTCAAATATTCGTACGCATCAGAATCAAACCACCAGGATGAGTCCAAAAGCTGTTAGATATCAAATTTGCCTTTTTATTTTTCTATTATAACTCTGTCCTTGAACGACAAATTATGTCGAGCAAATTGATTAGATAAATGATGCATTTCAGTAAAGAGTGTTACAAACAAACCTACATTATCAGAAACAATTACAATTACCTTGTACAGAACCAAAAGTTGTCAAATTAAATTAAATATGAAAGAACAACAGGTAAGCTGCTCTGCTCGTTACCTTTTTATGCAACACGTCGAATTTCAAATCAATTTCAAAATCGGTAAGTGCAATTGTATTTGAAACCTTCTTCTAAAACTATATGCAAAATCTCAAATTTCAATTCGTAATATTGAGAGTGAATTCATGAGTCAAAGTTCTAATTTTGAGAAAGTCAAACTTTGTTCTTCAATAAAATTCAAACAGGTTTTGATGTTTTTGTTCAAATTGAGACACAGAAAGATTATAAAGTCGATTTAGAAACTACTATATGTTATACACTTTCTCTATAATGTAATGAAAATTGAAAATCAAAGTTTTGTTTTGATAAAAACCACGACGGCAGCAGCCTGGTCTGTGTTCGTGTTTAATTTTTTTTCTTTTCTTTTCGTGTTCTAATAATTAAACTCAAAGTGATACATACTTCTGTTACACCTTCGATTTCTAAAACAAATAAGGTTATTATGGTTATGATTTGGTATGATATCAAGTGGATTGGTTTATGAAGAAGAAGATGATGAAGATTAACAGATATAGTTATATATATATATATACGGGGTAAATAAATCAGAAATAGAAGAATAGAAGAATGGTTAAGGTGTTTTGCGGGTTTCGAGAGGTCACGGGTTCAATCCTCTCTCGGTGCAACTATTTTTTTTTAGGACTCCTAAGGTAATTTTAAATATCAAAAACTATTATTATTATTATTATTATTATTATTACTAAAGTTATTATTATTATTATCAAAAACTATTGTTATAATTGTTATTATTACTAAAGTTATTATAATTACTTAGTATTATTATCATTATTAGGAACATAATAAAATTATCATTACAACCATTATAATTAGTGACAAAATAATACAACTTATTATTATTTTTGTAAATATTAGTAATTGTACCATTTTTAGTACTATTACTATTATTATAAATATGTTTAGTATTATTATTATTGTTATTATGAAACAATACAAGCTATTATTACTCTCACTAATATTAGTATAAATATCATTTTCGTAAATATTAGTTTTACTATTATTATTATTAACATAGGTATCAATTTTAACAATATAACTATTAATATTAGTATTATCAATATTAAGAAAGTTATTATTATTAGTATATCATTATCATCAAAACTATCATTTTCGTTACAAATAAATATTTTGTACCTAAACTATACTTAATACATATATTATAATCATATTAATAGTTTATATATCACGTATCAAATATAATAACATTATTTATATAAATACTTATATATAACGAATTAAGAATATTTTCATATAATACTAACCATATATATATAGAGATATTAATATAACAAAATATATAGATATTAAACATTCTAAATATATACACAAACTAAATAAGTATAATATATAATTCAAGTTATAATATATAAACTTGTTCGAATACGATTATACATTTTAATATATATACAAATGATATAGGTTCGTGAATATTGTTCTGTTGTTCGATATAGTCATATGTATTTTTACTACAAAATACATTAGGTGAGTTTCATTGATCCCCTTTTACTCTTTACATTTTTGGGGCTGAGAATACATGCAAATGCTTTAGTAACTGTTTTACAATAATTATATGCGTGAGTTTCATCTGCCCTTTTTCTCTTTACCTTTTTGGGCTGAGAATACATGCAAATGCTTTATTAACTGTTTTACAATATTTATATGTGTGAGTTTCATTATTCCCTTTTTAAATGCTTTTGCAATATATATTTTTGGGACTGAGAATACATGCGCTGCTTTTATAAATGCTTTACGAAATAGACACAAGTGATCGAAACTACATTCTATGGTTGGATTATAAAATCGAATATCACCCTATATAGTCTGGTAATCTAAGAATTAGGGAACAGAAACCCTAATTGACGCGAACTCTAAAGATAGATCTATCGGGCCCAACAAGCCCCATCCAAAGTACCGGATGCTTTAGTACTTCGAAATTTATATCATGTCCGAAGGAGGATCCCGGAATGATGGGGATATTCTAATATGCATATTGTGAATGTCGGTTACCAGGTGTTCAATCCATATGAATGATATTTTTTGTCTCTATGCATGGGACGTATGTTTATGAGAAATAGAAATATGAAAATCTTGTGGTCTATTAAAATTATGAAATGATTATTTATGTTAAACTAATGAACTCACCAACCTTTTGGTTGACACTTTAGAGCATGTTTATTCTCAGGTATGAAAGAAGTCTTCCGCTGTGAATTTGCTCATTTTAAAGATAATACTTGGAGTCATTCATGACATATTTCAAAAGACGTTGCATTCGAGTCGTTGAATTCATCAAGATTAATATCAAGTCATTTATAGTTAGATATATTATAAAATGGTATGCATGTCATCAACTTTCGATGTAATGAAAGATGGTCTTTTCAAAAACGAATGCAATGTTTGTAAAATGTATCATATAGAGGTCAAGTACCTCGCGATGTAATCAACTGTTGAGAATCGTTATTAATCGATATGGACTTCGTCCGGATGGATTAGGACGGGTCCTTTCACATGCTAGCATTTTTGTCAAGTATTATCCTTAATGTTGCATGGGATCCTAACATAAGCACCAACTTTAGACAACCATTAACCAAAAAGCAAAAGTTTGTCCCCCTTGTCCCCCCACCAAAACCAACGACCAAGGAGCCTTCCCACACCCATTTTCACTATAAATACAAGCCTTAGCTCATCCATTTTACACTTGCTCTCATTTGAATTTCACACACACTTACTCTCTTATTTCCTCTCTAGTCTTTCTCACTCTAAAACTTGTAAGTTTTGATATTTCTTCTTCTTCCTCCTTCATCATTCACGTGTTCATCATCATCATTAAAGGATCAAGCTCTTTAGCTTTTGATCTTGCTATATCTTGTAGATTCAAGCTTGGATTTGAATCCTTCAAGAACATGGAAGATTCAATCTTTCTAGCTTTGAATCTTCACCTACTTTGTAGATCTAAATCTTTTTAGCTTTAATCTTGTTATTTGTTTATAAAGATTCAAACTTGTGTTTGTAATCTTCATGTAACTTAAAGATCTAAGCTTTATGCTTCAAGATCTTCAAGAACAACCAAGATGCAAGCTTTCTAGCTTGAATCTTCATATCTTTTGTTGGATCTAAGTTTCCTAACTTATGATCTCATTATTTTTTTTATAAAGATCAAAACTTATGTTTATGGTCTTCATATAACTTAAAGATCTAAGCTTTATGCTTCAAGTTCTTCAATAACGCTAAAGGTTCAAGCTTTCTAGCTTTGTGACCTTATAACTTGTGTGAAAAGGATCCAAGCTCTCTAGCTTAGGGTTCCATCACTTCATTTGACTTAGATTATGTTCATACTTGCTTGATTGAAGTAAAGTTTGTAGCTTTAGTTGCAAATGGAACTTATAATTGTGTTAAGACTAAGAATATGATGTAACCTTAGTTCATCATGTAGAGACCCGTCCTAATCCATCTGGACGAAGTCCATATCGATTACAAACGATTCATAATAGTTGATTACATCGCGAGGTACTTGACCTCTATATGATACATTTTACAAACATTGCATTCGTTTTTAAAAGACAAACTTGCTTTACATCGAAAGTTGACGACACGCATACCATTTCATAATATATCCAACTATAATTGACTTAATAATAATCTTGATGAACTCAACGACTCGAATGCAACGTCTTTTGAAATATGTCAGGAATGACTCCAAGTAATATCTTTAAAATGATCAAATGCACAGCGGAAGATTTCTTTCATCTTAGATTACCAGACTAAAAGGGGCATATTTGATTTCGATCATTCAACCATATAATGTAGTTTCAATTACTTGTGTCTATTTCGTAAAACAGTTATAAAAGCAGTGCATGTATTCTCAGTCCCAAAAATATATATTGCAAAAGCATTTAAAAAGGGAGCAAATGAAACTCACCTAATGTATTTTGTAGTAAAAATACATATGACTATATTGAACAATGCAGGGTTGACCTCGGATTCACGAACCTATATCATTTATATGTATATTAACACCTATAATTGAAATCGAACAAATTTGTGTATTATTCTCGTTGATATAATTATTACATCTAATAATTTATAAGTTTCCTTAATAATATATTTACTTTATTTACTTTAGATAGATAATTATTATTTATTATAAAAATACTAATATAGTTATATTAATAAAAATAATAATAGTAAAATATATAAAAATTTTAAATAAAAAGGTTGTATTCTTTTTACAATAAAAATATTAATTTTGATAAAATTTCTTAATACTAAATATACTTAATAATAACACTTGTTAATAATTATATTAATGTTAATAAAAGTAGTAATAATAATAATGATAATAATAATTATAAAAATGATAGTAATAATAATATTAAGGATAAAAATAATAAAATGTATTATGATAATAATAATAATAATAATAATAATAATAATAAAAGTAATAATAATAATAATAATAATAATAATAATAATAATAATAATAATAATAATAATAATAATAATAATAATAATAATAATAATAATAATAATAATGATATATAAAAGAGTACAACCTTTGAAGATATGCTTAAAAAGAAGACGCTCCTGCCGGGACTCGAACCCACGACCTCACGCTCACCCGCACCAACTCTTAACCATTGCTCCACTTTTATTTTTTTCGGATTTAAAATACTCCTAATTAAATATAATCCGATGTTTGTTATAGTCCACAACCTTTTGTGTAATTCGGCCGAACAGAGTTATACGGCCCAAAATGGATAGTCCAATAAGGATCAGTTACTAGTAGCAGCCCATACCCATTACCAAATCAATGAGCCACTTGTATTAGATTAAAAAGGTATCGTTCTTTATTCTTTTTATTTATATTTATATTTTCTTTTTAACTTCACCGATCGGTTCATCAAACCTCCCAAATCAATCGATCTACATCATCCTTCATCATCAGTCATCACAGGGTTTCGATTCTTTGTCTCGATTTATATATAAAATCAAAGATCTGGTACGTAAATCGATTCCTGTTTAATTGGTTTGTATGTTAGGGATTATTAGGTCAAACGAATTGTTTATGACGAATTTATTGTACATAGCTATGATTTTGTTGTTCTTTGATGACTTATAAAATTGATTGTATCATGAGGGTTTAGTTAATTTTGTGAATGTTCGACTGGTTAACAGGGAGTAGCAGGTCTGACATTTTCGATCAGAACCCAACAATAGTATTAACAAAAATTTGATAACAGGCTATGGTGACGATTGAAAGGCTTCACCAGTGAGTAAGAAGTGGCAACCGATTAGCTCGGCAGTAACAAAAAAAATGGGTATTTACAGGTTTGATTTGTTGTGGTAGTACACCAAGGTTCAAGTGGTGCTTAATGGTGAAGATTGGTTTCAAGCTACAGAGCAAATGAAAATAGCAGGTGAGTTTGTGGGTTTGCAGGGGTTTGATCAAAGATATAAAAAAAATAGGTATAGCAGTAGTATATGTATTTCGAATAAAACGAGTTTTGTTGTAGATCTTGGTTAGAAAACATAAAAGAAAGGTTGCAGGGTATCACCTGGATTAAAATGGGTACAGGAAGCATGTTTGCAGCAGCAGGTAAGTATCCAGGAATTAAGAAGCAGTTTTTGTGGTGTTCATTGTGATAAACAAATAAACAGAAAATACAAAACATTGCAGTATTTTAATAGGAGATTTAATGGTGCCTGTTAATTGATTATGCAGAATATCAGTAGCAGTAATGGTAACAATGGTGAGTGTTTGGTTTTCTTACGACCTTCATCATCATCATTATATATATATATTGTTTTCACTAAACCTTAACATAAAAACATTATGTGACCAACACTTTTATTTTGATTTGCAGCAGACCTGCAAGATTTGTGGGTGATTCGTTGTGTAATGACGGGTTTAAACAAAAACAATCCTCTTCTTGTGCAGTTTTAATGGAGATGTGATTGTGTCTTATGGTGTTTATGGTTGTAGTTTGAAACAGACCGAATGAAATAATAAGGATGGTTAATGGTGATTATGTAGTGGTGGTTCAAAGGGGTTTGCGGTTGTTGATCGAAGTGGAGCAGAAGATGGCTAGCAGTGGTCGAGGATGTTGTTGTAAGGATAGAAATAGATAGATAGATGATTTCATGAATGTGGATGTGTGCCAGTAACATGTATCATATATTATGTATATATAATTTGGAGAGAGAGAGATTGATTATGGAGATCACTCATTCAGTTTTAACTTATGTCGACATAATTTCACAAATAGAATAGAATGACAGTGATGTATAACAACTCAATCCATGTAAAGATCTTACTTTTACATATTGTATTTAAAACTATTAGTTAATAAATATATAATAATAATACCGTTAATAATAATAATTATCATAAAAATAATAAGTCACAGTAATAAAATTTTTAATGAAATTGATAATAATAGTATTATTAATAATAATTATAATAATACTAGTTACGTTAGTATTGATAATAATATTGGTAAAACCAATATCAAGTTTCATATCTATATTTCAAAATAAAGATATCAATTACACTTGTGTTGATATTAATATTTGAAGTAATAGCAATATTCTTATAACAACTATATTTTAATTTGTGTTATGTATTATTAATTATGTAATATCTAATAATCATATATTATATGATAACCTTTATTGAATATTTATATATATATATATATATATATATATATATATATATATATATATATATATATATATATATATATATATATATATTACATATTTAATCACACACAATTTTTTGTGAATCATCGGACATGGTCAAAGGTCAAATGGTTTCATGAAATAGTTTTAAAATTTTGAAACTCGATTTAATAGACATTGCTTATCGTGTCGAATTCGTATGAAGATTAAGTTTAAATTTGGTCGAAAATTTCGGGGTCGTCACAGTACCTACCCGTTAAAGAAATTTCGTCCCGAAATTTGAGTGAGGTGGTCATGGCTAACAATAAAAATATTTTCATGACAAATATGAGTCGATAAATAAGTTTTATCACCATTGAATAATTTGGATAAAACTATTCGGTTATCAAAACATACGAGTGAAGCTATCACAAAAGATTGAAATAGGAAAAGTAAAGATTCATCTTAACTTTCAACAGAGTCAGGGTTGAATTCCAGGATTCAAGGGATTCAAAGAAAGTCTTCGAAATCTAAAAGATTTGATTCTTCGGTGAATAAGGAAATTAAGATTTCTATAATTAAATACGGTGATCTGCGATTACTCTGTCTGGTATTTCCATTATAAATTAAGCTCTTCCGTTCCATTATTTTCACCATTCGTATACTTTCCTTCTTAGTTCATACATTCAAAAGATTGTGAAAATGCTTAATCCAGTTCTAATCCTTGTCCTTATCCTTACTATCGCAACAATTTTTCTCCTTTTCCAACTTCCACAGAGGAATATGCTTATTTCTACTTTGCCCTTGGGGTTATAGTACTTATAGTTCTCCCATGTCTTTATGTTGCGATAAACATTGATATACACGGTTTGTAATTTATGGGTTGTTATCGGGCTTTATATCTCCCCTTATATTTCAATGTCCCTATTTCTGTTCCATATAAACACTGTCATCCACAGCTAATACTCCCTCCTATTTGCTGCGATTTATACTCCAATTTCTATTTCAGAGCCTTGTCCCTCCGTTTCTTCTTCTTGCGATTAGACATCTCTTGTAATGGTCCAGAATTCGCAGATATAAGTTTTAGAATGAACATTGTTGATGTTCTAAGAAGGGAATGGTAATGGCACGATCTTGATTTGTTAAATTACCAGAATATCCTGGGAAAAATTGGACTATCAAGAAAAACATGTTCTTGATACATTTATAGATTTAGACAGAATGTAAGAGTCGTGTAACATGGCACATGATGACGTTATGATCTGTGAATCATCACGTTCCATTTAGAAACTTAGCATGACTTACTGTAATATAATCACGTTGATCAAGTGTCATTATATTATACAAACTCATGCATCAGTTCCCAACATTACTTCAATGACATTCATATTTTAAGCTCGAAAGTTTACAGAATATAGAAACTAACAGTTTCTATATGATGTAACACTGATAGCACGAAGAGATTAATGATTTCAGATAAGAATAGTTATGAAAATATCTTCAGAAATATGGAGGACATTTATAATGAAAGATACGCTGATATCTTGAAATTTCTAATATCAAAGGATGGTGAAGAAAATTTGTCCGCAAGAGTTTGGAGTCAAAAGCAAGGTATTCGCTAAAGATTTCATCAGAAATAGAATCATCAGGATTCTTAATGTACAAGTTCCTTGTGATTTGTTCAGAGATTCCTTCGTAGTTTGCTCAATTAGTTTTTTAGTTTCAAACTTTTTCTGAGCTTTGCCAACATACTATTCTTAATCATCAACTTTTGACTGTTGAGGTCATTTACAGTTTTTGATGCTTCATTCAACTTTTCAAAATTCAGAGCATTAATTCGCAGACTGGGTGCTTTTTAGAATTTCAGAATGAAAGATCATAGTTCTAAGAGATAAATGTTATATGGATACATATAACTATTGATGTGGAAATATTGCGATACTCTCAATACAGATTTGCTGATTCCCGGTAATTGGTATGGCATTTCTTGTTACAAGATGCGGATGAGTACATGATGAGACTTCAATAGATAAATATAGTGATTTGTCAGAAAGATTTAAGCCAAGGAGCAACGAGGTTGCTGGTACGTCTGCTGGTAATATGATGGAATATAAAAGAAATCTCCGGTATCAAAAGGGTAATCGTATATATCAGGATTATAGTAAGGCTACTTCGAATGAAAAATCGAAGTTGACTTGTTGGAGCTGTGACAAAATTGGCTACTTGAAAAGGGATTGCAAAGTTATTTTTGCAAATAAATGCCAAAGGATCTGACGCGGCTACGTGTTAAACTTTTACTCAGTCGCCGAGAGTTTCTCAGGTGCAATACTATATATATAAATCTTTCCTTCCGTAGATGAAATGCGGTTGGTTCATCCTCTCGATTAAGGTGTTTTCAAGAATCATGAAAGGTTTGAATGCAGAATATAATCGTCAAGATATAAATGAGGTTTAAAATGAAATCAAGTGGCAAACTTGAAGAAATGTTTAGTTTCATATGTTATAATCAATATTTTAATTCATTTTAATTGTCCAATATTATTAGTCCACAGTCGATAGTCCACAGTTGACAGTCCAATAATTCATATATAATTTAATATATAATATTCGAATTAATTAATACGTATCGTGACCCGTGTACATGTCTCAGACTCGATCACAACTCAAATTATATATATTATTATAGAATCAACCTCAACCCTGTATAGAGAACTCGATCATTACTATATATAGATGCGTCGATATGATATGTCAAAACCTTGTACACGTGTCCCGATATTTACAGTGCGTAAAAATAAATAACTGAAATTAAATGACGATAAATAAAGTGCTTAAAGTAAATAACAGAAATTAAATGATGATAAATAAAATTGCGATAATTAAATTGCGATAAATAAACTGCGATAAATAAAACGTAATCAGTTAGCTAGGAACAGTTAGCGTGGATTCTTAACAAAAATTTTCGTAGTTAATTTCTTTGTTTCTATCAAATTTTTATTTCGTCAAATGTGTTCTTCATTATGCCACTTGTTGGATTCTGATAGATCAAAATCCAAATATGAAATTGAATGAAAATGGTTATTCTGCGGTGATCGGATACATATATCGGTGGTTGTAAATAGGATAGTAGATGACTGTTGAATCAGATTCGAAGAATGTACAATGTAACTTATTAATATGAAATCTAAATATTTCTCGGGTATTACCTACCCGTTAAAATATTTTCACCATTAACAGTTTGTACAAAAGGATTTTTAATTACAATCTTTATGAAAACATATATACATATATATTTTCTTCAGACGTAATCAAGGATTTAATGAGTCAATGTGATATTAAACTTGTAATGACCCTACTTTTTTCGTTATCTTTTACCGTTAATTATTTAACGACCGTTAACTGTTATTCGTGCCACATCATTTCTATGACCTATATTATTATTTTTATAATAATATATTAATTATTATGTGTTATATGAATATTTGTATTCATATCTTAAATTGTACGTTTCTACGTGTCGCGGATTTCTATCCGGCGAATCTTTTCGGTTTTCAAACCAACGGTCGAGCTTTTGGGATTTTTAAATCCTAATTATTTTAAATATGATATTTTAATGTCATATATTTATATATAGTGTTTATATATTTTATTCATCGCGTATTTGTTATCTCTCCGAATAATTAATCGCGTAATAGCGTTTTCGCGTTTCGGGCTTCGATCGGGCGTTCGGGCCACAAGTAACTTCACATTACATCAAAATGGGCCATGAGGGCCCACCCTTGGGCAAGTTTCGGCCGAAATCCCCTAGCGGGAGGGGTGAACTTGTTATTTTGCAAACCTAATTATCTTAAACCTAACTTCCACATTACTCTTTTCATTTTAAACCTAAAAACACTTTCTCCTTCGTTTTCCTTCCTCCTTGGCTGTCCCATAATCATCATTTTCTTCAACATTTTTGCTTTGAAGATTTGGGGCTTTTGTTGTTTCCGGATTCTACGCTTCGTTCTCTACGCGATTACATCTTTTGTCCTCGATTTGGGTATACCTATGAACCCTAATTTTTCAATTATTATTCATTTCTAATGATTATGTTGGTATTTGATGTTATTATGATAGTATAGCACTTGTGTATTGTTGTATTGATGATTGTATGCGTAGAATTGCTCGATTATGCATGTTTTCGGTTTGATTGAATTGGGACAGCAGCATATTCGTTCATTTCTGGTTATGTAACAGTTATAAAAGTGAAAATAAAGTATCTAGATGAGTTCCTCTCATCAAGACATTAATTTTAGACTCCGGATTCATGTCGTTTCGATTCCCGGAGCCCTAAATATGATCAAAGTGGTATTTTGTTAAGATTGAAATGTGATTTTGGTATGAACCAGGTTTGTTCCGACTTTATGACCATATTTGGTGACTTTAGGGTGTGTTAGTGTGTTAGGACTGATGTTGGGGCGAACTTTCATGTTCGGGTCATCTCAATCCGAGCCACGAATCACCCGTTACGTCTAAAACACGTTTTTGATTGAATTGAAGTTCCAAGTAGTGTAATGGCTGTACATCACGACTTGTGGACTGTTCTTGGGGTTTTCTTGAGTGTATCAAAGTGTCGGGTGGTTTGCTTAGGCGGAGATATATGTAAGACTCGCCGAAAACCGACACCCGGGGCTCAGGATACGACCCGATGAACTTTTGATTTAAAACTTATGACTAATTATTAAACTTATGATATAAATAAAGGATTTCATTTTAATTACTTATGATAAAAAAAGTAATTATTATTATTTACAACTTATGATATATATTTATTATATCATTTAATTAATACTTATGATTTAATTAACATTTTAATTAAACATATGATTAATAATACTTCATTATTAATGGAAAATACTTATGATAAGTATTAAAATTATATTATGAGATTATTATAATAAGACTTATAATAAGGATTAATTAATTATTTAATTATTATAAGGCTTAGTTATTATTTAATTATAATTTAATTATTAAATACTTATGATTTAATAATTATAATTAGAAACTTATGATATGATTAATAATTCATTTTTAATTAATAATACTTATGATATGATTTAAAATTTATTATTAATTAATAATACTTATATTATGACTAGTATTTAATTAATTAATTAAATACTTATGTTATATTAATTATATCATTTAAACTTATATTAACTTTAATAAATCATTTTAATTTAGTTAAACTTATGTTATGACATAATTAGACATATTTACCTTTAATAAATGTTATAACTTATATTATTTTTAAAACTTACACTTTTAAAATTAACGTTGACTATGTTTGACCAAGGTTGACTTTTAAGTTGACTTTCGGTTGACTTTGACTTTCAGTTGACTTTTGTTGACTTTCTAATTAAGAAAATTTTCCTAACTTATAAACTTTCCTAAAATAGCAACTTTCTAAATTTGAAAACTTTCCAAAAATAGAAACTTTCCAAAAATAGAAACTTTCCAAAAATAGAAACTTTCCAAAAATAGAAACTTTCCAAAAATGGAAACCTGCTAAAAATAGAAACTTTCTAAAAATAGAAAGTGTGTGTCCGTAAGCTGTTCCGATCAAACCGATGCATGTTGAGTGTTGTTCTATGTCTACTTGCAACATGTACAATAGCTATCATACTAAGACTTGACCTAAGTTAGTTATTTATATCGACCTGCTTTATTTATAGGTCGGCGTTGTGATCATTCCTGATCACTTTACTTCATTTGCTGTTCGCATATTTGTGTGGTTACTTTGTTGCTATTAAGGTGAGTTATAGTCCCATTTTTCTATTTTAAATCTTTTGGGATGAGAATACATGCATTTTATTTTTACGTATTGGACACAAGTGGAATTTGATTTAAATTATTCATTGTGAGTCGAACAAAAATATTCCCTAATCTGGTAATTGTAATCACTGGTTTCTACCGGTGAACGCGAATCCTATGGATAGATCTATCGGGTTTGACAACCCCATTTCGAGCTAGTCGCGCTAGCAGATTATAATCAGAATGTTTAGTACTTCGTATTTTGTTGTAGATACACTTGTTCGGTGTATATTATTTTATTGTGTTTGGCAAGGGTAAATAAATGGTTAAGTGGTTACCAGGTGGCTCACGAAAAATGGAATAATGTTTTTATATGTTTTCTAGCATATAATTTTGTCGTCCAAAAAGGAGTTTTTATGTTTTCAAACATAAATTTTTATGGTTTAAATTAGATATTGTTTACAATATTAAACCTATAATTCACTCAACATTTTTGTTGATAGTTACTCGCATGTTTTATTCTCAGGTTCATGATTGATTGCTTCCGCTGTGCTTAGAGAGTCTGCATATTTATGATGGCAGCTTTTGTTAAAAATAACTTGCATTCTATTTTGATACATTTAATAGGGGATGTTGTTGACTTTGTTTTGGTCAACTTTTGGTTAAGTAATAATGTATGGTTTTTCTAAACTTACATATTTTGGTAGATTTCCTTTATAGGAAATCATTTTTAAACAAAGAATGCAAGGTTATTTATTAAATTCATATAGAGTTATGATCAAGCTGTGGGACTAAGATAACGATGGTCGTCAAGTGTACTTTGACGGGTCATTAAAGTTGGTATCAGAGCATTGGTTGTAGGGAATTAGGCTGCATTGATGTCGTTACCCGAGTCAATAGGGTGCATTAGTGAGTCTAGTCTACAGCCCGGCCTATAATATATTATTATATGTGATTACTTGTATCGTATTGGTATGTATATTGTTATCATACATACATCTCTATTACATTTTGAATCCGGGAGGAATTCCCATTCCGACTTAAACGTATTCTCTGACTCATGCGAACTTATCCTTATAAGAACACCTCGAGTAGTTAAACCGAGGGATGTCATTCTTGACTTCTGAAATTCTCGACATTTCTATGTCATCTATTATGGTTATGTATAAACCGTTTGAGTTATATTACGCAAGATTCTTGACTTCTAAATGCTCAGCATTTCAATGTGAGCTATTATGTTTAGGTATATAACATTCTTGTTATATTACGTGCCTTTATGCCTTTGTGCACTGGTGCTTTGGTTTTTGAATCGGAAAACATCATTCTTGACTTTTAGAGATTCTTGGTACTTCGAAGTCATTTTTATGTCATCGTTACTCATATTCGTTACTTATGATGTTTTGTCTCTTGTGCTATCCTTAGCACATTGTTTAAGAAATCTTTTTAGAGAAATTGTGTGGAAATTCGAGGTTGATCGCGTGCCCTGACCTCATGTAGTGCTATTGGAATGGAAATATGAATTAGTGAAATATAATGGCGTCAGGCCAACGTGATTATATTATGTTAATTCATAAAGAAGTTCCAATATTGTGACATGAGGAATAGAAAGCGAGTCAAAGAAAATTTTTACACTACTCATTCAGAAATTCTGATGTATTACATGGGTAGGGAAGATATTCATTATCTTATTTGTTGATATACTAGAAGCTCGTTTTAACCAGATTATCTATCTCATGCCCTATCCTCCATAACTCGCTTGTTAGCAATTGCTTCGCTCGGGAACAGTTTTGGCCCAAGGACTTCTATCCTGATAATAGTCAAAATAACATTTAACTCATTGGTTTTCATGACCTCGTAACATTTGTTGGTCAAATGTCGCACGATGATTCAAGTCATTTACTCGATCTTTCACGATCTTACTTCAACTTGTAACCTCTGAAATGCAGATACTCTGTTTATCATTGGGAGTTTTACACATCTGTTTAGTTGGGCGGTTCTCATGAGATTTATGGGCGAATAGAAGTAATGAAATATTTTGTCATGTATACAATTTATAAAATCATATATGTACGTATGGATTCAAATGAATAAATTTACCTTACCTATTTTGGCTAATATATACTAAATCATACCTTCAAAATTATTTTAAAACCACACATTTATTGAGCTGTTTGACTAAGTCAATTTATTTTATATAAAATGGTACACGTTGTACATACTTCTAAATTTGCTAAGAACTTCGTTTTGTTTATGTTGTCACATCAAACGTTTAAAGCTTTTATCAAAACTCCTTTGATTGATTTTATCAAATTTTCACATTACTCTACAGAGTGTTTGGATCACAGTTCTTCTCATCCTCCGTTTAAGGATGAAACTTACCATTAAGTTCATTGATAGAAACTCTTACACACTTTGGTTGCCGGTTTTATAAAATTTGTTGGAGAGTCTTTGCGCTCATAAAATTTTCCCCTCTTATGGTTAGACATGGCCGAAACGCGGACCAATAAATCAATTTTATGAGGTACACTCGGTGGTCACCCTATTGTAGAAAAGGCGCTAAATGGGTTTCTACCCCCACTGTTGGTATAGTGGGTATCATGGATATATATTACACTAGACCGTTTGTGGAGTTTCTACTCTCAATATTCGCTGTCAACCGCAACACCCTCGTAAACATTAATCCTATGATTCAATACTTTGAGGTGCACGGAGTCATTTTTGGAGATTCATCTCACCTGGAGTCGACTATTCTTTATAATCCACGATTCACGTTTCTTTTCATCCGCACATAAATTTAAGAATATGGATGAATCCTAGATTTCCTCGCTCATTGTACAAGGAAGTACACTCTCGTTGAAATATCACACCTTTCGTACGTCTTCCTTTCGAAAATGTAATGAAAATTTACTTTGAAGTCCATGATCTTCGTTATCTCCTTTGAGAGAATTGCCTTAAATATCTATGCCACTTATGTGACTACTCCGTATATTTCTTCCTTCATTTTTTCAACTATATTTCATTCGTCTCAGTTCATCCCCTTGGGGAGTTTCTATTTTGGTTGTTAAGAAGAAAGGTGGTTCGTTCCGATGGTGTATTGATTATCGCAAGTTGAACAAGCTTACGGTTAAGAACCGTTACCCCCTTCCGAGAATTGATGATCTGTTCGATCAACTTCAAGGTTCGTCCATTTATTCTAAGATTGATCTTCGTTCTGGTTATCACCAATTACGCGCTAAAGAAACTGATATTCTAAAAACCGCTTTCCGTACCCGTTATGGTCACTGCGAATTTCTTTTATGACGTCTGGATTGACTAACGCACCTGCTGTGTTTACGGACCTCATGAACCATGTGTGCAGACCCTATCTTGACAAATTCGTTATCATTTTCATCGACGACATCCTTATTTATTCCAAGAGTGATGAAGAGCACGAAGAACATTTGAAGTTGGTGCTTGATTTGTTGAGAAAAGAAAAATTGTATGCTAAGTTTTCCGAGTGTGCGTTCTGGTTAAGAGAAGTTCAATTCCTTGGACATGTTGTTAGTAAACAGGGAATCCAAGTTGATCCTGCCAAGATTGGGGCAATTGAGAAGTGGGGAATTCCGAAGACTCCTACTCAAATTCGTCAGTTCCTAGGTTTGGCAGGCTATTATAGAAGGTTCATTCAAGATTTTTCACGAGTAGAGAAACCTCTGACTGCTTTAACGCATAAGGGGAAGAAGTACGAGTGAAAGTGTGGACAAGAGTCTGCTTTCCAAACTCTAAAGGAGAAGTTAACTTTTGAATCGATATTATCACTACCTGAGGGTAATGATAATTTTGTTATCTGTTGTGATGCTTTGTGTCAAGACATTGGTTGTGTTTTGATGCAGCGAAAGAAAGTCATTGCATATGCGTCACGTCAGTTGAAGATTCACGAATAAAATTATACAACCCAATCATTTAGAATTGGGAGCTGTTGTGTTTGCGCTCAAGATTTGGAGACATTATCTTTATGGGGTAAAAAGTACAGTGTACACTGTTCACAAAAGTCTTCAACATATCCTTGACCAAAAACAGTTGAATATGAGGCAACGAAGATAGGTTGAGACGTTGCATGATTATGATTACGAACTTCTGTATCATCCGGGGAAGACCAATGTTATGGTCGATACGTTAAGTCGTAAAGAGAGGACCGAACCTCGTATGTGTAGGGCCTTGAATATGACCATTTGAACAAACCTCGCAAGGCAGATTCTTGCAGCTCAACAAGAAGCCTTGAAGGAGGAGAATTTTGTAACGGGAAGTTCCGAGGCTTGAGTAAACAGTTAGATGTATGAACCGATGGTACTCGGTATTTTGCGGGACATCTTTGGGATCCGGAGTTTGGTGATCTGCGACAACTTGTTTTAGATGAGGCTCATAAGTCTAGGTACTCTATTCATCCTGGTTCAGGAGAGATGTATCATGATCTTAAGGAGCTGTATTGGTGGCCTAATTTGAAAGCTGAGGTGGCTACGTATGTGGCTAAGTGTTTGACTTGCGCTAAGGTTAAAGCTGAACATCAGAACCGTCAGGACTTTTGGTGCAACCTGAAATTCCCGAGTGGAAGTGGGAAGGTATTACGATGGACTTTATTACGAAGTTACCGAGCGTTGTGGGTGGTTATGATAACATTTGGATGATTGTTGACCGACTCACTAAGTCAACTCATTTCTTGCCAATTAAGGAAACAGATTCAATGAAGAAGCTTACTCGTTTGTATTTGAAGGAGATTGTTTCGAGACATGGTGTTCCCGTATCGATTATTTCGGACCGAGACAGTTGATTTACATCGAGGTTTTGGCAATCCTTACAAGATGCTTTGGGAACTAAATTGGATATGAACACTGCTTATCATCCACAGTCAGATGGTCAGAGTGAAAGGACTATTCAAACGTCGAAAGACATGTTACGAGCATGCATCATTGATTTTGGTAATGTTTGGAATAAGTACTTGCCACTGGCTGAATTTTCTTATAATAACAGCTATCATGCAAGTATTAAGCCGCACCTTTTGAAACGCTGTATGGTAGATAGTGCAGGTCTCCTGTCTGCTGGAATGAGGTTGGGGATGCTCAACTCACAGATCCAGGAACTTTTCATGAAACTACCGAGAAGATCGTACGGATTAAGGAAAGTTTGAGAACCGCCAGAAGTCGGTAAAAGAGCTATGCCAATAAGAGAAAGAACGATATTGAATTTCGGGTCGGTGATCGTGTTATGTTGAAGGTACCACCTTGGAAGGGCGTGATACGTTTTGGTAAAAGGGGAAAGTTGAATCCTCGTTTTGTTGGACCGTTTGAGATTATTGAGAGAGTTGGACCCATGGTTTATCGTTTGAAATTGCCACAAGAACTCAGTGCTGTTCACGACGTTTTTCACGTGTTGAATTTAAAGAAGTGTTTGGCCGAGGCCGATAAGACAATTCCTCTGGAGGAACTTCATGTTGATAAGCAACTTCATTTTATTGAGGAACCTGTTGAAATTATGGATCGAGAGGTTAAGACTCTTAAGCAGAGTAGAATTCCTATTGTTCGAGTTAGATGGAACGTCAGATGCGGTTCCGAGTTCACTTGGGAGCGTGAAGATCAGATGAGGCAGAAGTACCCGCATTTGTTCCCAAATGATGAGGAAACCCCTGCACCTGCTTAAATTTCGGGACGAAATTTCCGTAACGGGAAGGTACTGTAACGACCCTACTTTTCCCGTTATCTTTTACCGTTAATTATTTAACGACCGTTAACTGTTATTCGTGACACGTCATTTCTATGACCTATATTATTATTTTTATAATAATATATTAATTATTATGTGTTATATGAATATTTGTATTCATATATTAAATTGTACGTTTCTACGTGTCGCGGATTTCTATCCGGCGAATCTTTTCGGTTTTCAAACCAACGGTCGAGCTTTTGGGATTTTTAAATCCTAATTATTTTAAATATGATATTTTAATGTCATATATTTATATATAGTGTTTATATATTTTATTCATCGCGTATTTGTTATCTCTCCGAATAATTAATCGCGTAATAGCGTTTTCGCGTTTCGGGCTTCGATCGGGCGTTCGGGCCACAAGTAACTTCACATTACATCAAAATGGGCCATGAGGGCCCACCCTTGGGCAAGTTTCAGCCGAAATCCCCTAGTGGGAGGGGTGAACTTGTTATTTTGCAAACCTAATTATCTTAAACCTAACTTCCACATTACTCTTTTCATTTTAAACCTAAAAACACTTTCTCCTTCTTTTTCCTTCCTCCTTGTCCGTCCCATACATCACAAACATCATCATTTTCTTCAACATTTTTGCTTTGAAGATTTGGGGCTTTTGTTGTTTCCGGATTCTACGCTTCGTTCTCTACGCGATTACATCTTTTGTCCTCGATTTGGGTATACCTATGAACCCTAATTTTTCAATTATTATTCATTTCTATTGATTATGTTGGTATTTGATGTTATTATGATAGTATAGCACTTGTGTATTGTTGTATTGATGATTGTATGCGTAGAATTGCTCGATTATGCATGTTTTCGGTTTGATTGAATTGGGACAGCAGCATATTCGTTCATTTCTGGTTATATAACAGTTATAAAAGTGAAAATAAAGTATCTATATGAGTTCCTCTCATCAAGACATTAATTTTAGACTCCGGATTCATGTCGTTTCGATTCCCGGAGCCCTAAATATGATCAAAGTGGTATTTTGTTAAGATTGAAATGTGATTTTGGTATGAACCAGGTTTGGTCCGACTTTATGACCATATTTGGTGACTTTAGGGTGTGTTAGTGTGTTAGGACTGATGTTGGGGCGAACTTTCATGTTCGGGTCATCTCAATCCGAGCCACGAATCACCCGTTACGTCTAAAACACGTTTTTGATTGAATTGAAGTTCCAAGTAGTGTAATGGCTGTACATCACGACTTGTGGACTGTTCTTGGGGTGTTCTTGAGTGTATCAAAGTGTCGGGTGGTTTGCTTAGGCGGAGATATATGTAAGACTCGCCGAAAACCGACACCTGGGGCTCAGGATACGACCCGATGAACTTTTGATTTAAAACTTATGACTAATTATTAAACTTATGATATAAATAATGGATTTCATTATCATTTAATTACTTATGATAAAAAAAGTAATTATTATTATTTACAACTTATGATATATATTTATTATATCATTTAATTAATACTTATGATTTAATTAACATTTTAATTAAACATATGATTAATAATACTTCATTATTAATGGAAAATACTTATGATAAGTATTAAACTTATATTATGAAATTATTATAATAAGACTTATAATAAGGATTAATTAATTATTTAATTATTATAAGGCTTAGTTATTATTTAATTATAATTTAATTATTAAATACTTATGATTTAATAATTATAATTAGAAACTTATGATATGATTAATAATTCATTATTAATTAATAATACTTATGATATGATTTAAAATTTATTATTAATTAATAATACTTATATTATGACTAATATTTAATTAATTAATTAAATACTTATGTTATATTAATTATATCATTTAAACTTATATTAACTTTAATAAATCATTTTAATTTAATTAAACTTATGTTATGACATAATTAGACATATTTAACTTTAATAAACGTTATAACTTATATTATTTTTAAAACTTACACTTTTAAAATTAATGTTGATTATGTTTGACCAAGGTTGACTTTTGAGTTGACTTTCGGTTGACTTTGACTTTCAGTTGACTTTTGTTGACTTTCTAATTAAGAAAATTTTCCTAACTTATAAACTTTCCTAAAATAGCAACTTTCTAAATTTGGAAACTTTCCAAAAATATAAACTTTCTAAAAATAGAAACTTTTCAAAAATAGAAACTTTTCAAAAATAGAAACTTTCCAAAAATAGAAACTTTCCAAAAATAGAAACTTTCCAAAAATAGAAACTTTCCAAAAATAGAAACTTTCCAAAAATGGAAACCTGCTAAAAATAGAAACTTTCTAAAAATAGAAAGTGTGTGTCCGTAAGCTGTTTCGATCAAACCGATGCATGTTGAGTGTTGTTCTATGTCTACTTGCAACATGTACAATAGCTATCATACTAAGTCTTGACCTAAGTTAGTTATTTATATCGACCTGCTTTATTTATAGGTCGGCGTTGTGATCATTCCTGATCACTTTACTTCATTTGCTGTTCGCATATTTGTGTGGTTACTTCGTTGCTATTAAGGTGAGTTATAGTCCCATTTTTCTATTTTAAATCTTTTGGGATGAGAATACATGCATTTTATTTTTACGTATTGGACACAAGTGGAATTTGGTTTAAATTATTCATTGTGAGTCGAACAAAAATATTCCCTAATCTGGTAATTGTAATCACTGGTTTCTACCGGTGAACGCGAATCCTATGGATAGATCTATCGGGTTTGACAACCCCATTTCGAGCTACTCGCGCTAGCAATTTATAATCGGAATGTTTAGTACTTCGTATTTTGTTGTAGATACACTTGTTCGGTGTATATTATTTTATTGTGTTTGGCAAGGGTAAATAAATGGTTAAGTGGTTACCAGGTGGCTCACGGAAAATGGAATAATGTTTTTATATGTTTTCTAGCATATAATTTTGTCGTTCAAAAAGGAGTTTTTATGTTTTCAAACATAAATTTTTATGGTTTAAATTAGATATTGTTTACAATATTAAACCTATAATTCACTCAACATTTTTGTTGATAGTTACTCGCATGTTTTATTCTCAGGTTCATGATTGATTGCTTCCGCTGTGCTTAGAGAGTCTGCATATTTATGATGGCAGCTTTTGTTAAAAATAACTTGCATTCTATTTTGATACATTTAATAGGGGATGTTGTTGACTTTGTTTTGGTCAACTTTTGGTTAAGTAATAATGTATGGTTTTTCTAAACTTACATATTTTGGTAGATTTCCTTTATAGGAAATCATTTTTAAACAAAGAATGCAAGGTTATTTATTAAATTCATATAGAGTTATGATCAAGCTGTGGGACCAAGATAACGATGGTCGTCAAGTGTACTTTGACGGGTCGTTAAAAAACTCATCAGATTTACAGCTAAAACTAGAGTAAATAATCTCTAAAACATTAGAGATTACATAATTGCCATGAATGATGAAGATAGTTTATGTAGAACGATTCGTAGAACGATGATTATACTCGAGGTACCGAATGAGATGTTGAGGCGTGTGACGTTGAAACTTGGGATGTTGGTGGTAATGGTATTGATGTTAGTGGTACTGTTGATGCCGGTGATTTTGTTGAAGCTGGTATGTTTTGCACCATATTTTCCAGGGCTACAACTCGGGCGCGAAGCTCGTTGATTTCTTATATTATTCCGGGATGATTGTTGGTCGGAACGAGCGAATGAATAATGTTTAGAATTTTAGATAGAATATAATCGTGGCGAGATACTCGGGAGATGAGTGTGAAAATGGTGTTTCGGACAGGTTCGCCGGTAAGTGCTTCAGGTTCTTTACCAAGAGGTGAATTTGGTTGATGGAAAGGATCGCCTTCTTCGCGTCTCCATGGATTAAGTCGACTACGAACTCATCAGATTAATTGAGGATGGATGATTGGTTGATTCATTCTGGTGACGCTGTTTTCGGAGCTTAGGTGAATATCCATGTCAGAATAGCTGTCGGAATAACTATCGGAATAGCTATCGAAATCTGAGGGACTCGAACTGGTTGCAGGATTCATCTCGTATGATCAGATGAAGGATTTTTGATAAGAAACAGATTATAGGATGCAGATTAGTGCCCTTTAATACATAATTTACATATGCATATATAATACTAAAATCCCATAAGGTAGGGAGGAATCTACAGAATATGTTAGGCAAAGTTTACAGTAACATATATGCTAAGATATGAATTAGCAGATACGCTAAGATATGAATTTGTCTATACACTATTCATGCAATCAATGCAGCAAGATGTGTCTAGACTAGGAATGATAAGCAGGTAATTTCCTAAGGATGATAAGTAGGTAATTTTCGACACGAAATGATAAGCAAAACTTTTGACATGCAGACACGGTCGAAGTCCAGACTCACTAAAGCATCCTAACGATTTATCAGTTAGACACACTAATGCAGACCTGGTTCGCTAAGACCACCACTCTGATACCAACTGTAGAGACCCGTCCTAATCCATCTGGACGAAGTCCATATCGATTACAAACGATTCATAATAGTTGATTACATCGCGAGGTACTTGACCTCTATATGATACATTTTACAAACATTGCATTCGTTTTTAAAAGACAAACTTGCTTTACATTGAAAGTTGACGACACACATACCATTTCATAATATATCCAACTATAATTGACTTAATAATAATCTTGATGAACTCAACGGCTCGAATGCAACGTCTTTTGAAATATGTCAGGAATGACTCCAAGTAATATCTTTAAAATGATCAAATGCACAGCGGAAGATTTCTTTCATACCTGAGAATAAACATGCTTTTATGTGTCAACCAAAAGGTTGATGAGTTCATTAGTTTAACATAAATAATCATTTCCATCATTTTAATAGACTACAAGATTTTCATATTTCAATATGCATCCCATACATAGAGATAAAATTCATTCATATGGATTGAACCCTGGTAACCGACATTAACTAAATGCATATAAGAATATCCCCTATCATTCCGGGAAACCCTTCGGACATGATATAAAATAACATCGAAGTACTAATGTATCCGGTACTTTGGATGGGGTTCGTCGGGCCCATAGATCTATCTTTAGGATTCGCGTCAATTAGGGTGTCTGTTCCCTAATTCTTAGATTACCAGACTAAAAGGGACATATTCGATTTCGATCATTCAACCATATAATGTAGTTTCAATTACTTGTGTCTATTTCGTAAAACAGTTATAAAAGCAGCGCATGTATTCTCAGTCCCAAAAATATATATTGCAAAAGCATTTAAAAAGGGAGCAAATGAAACTCACCTAATGTATTTTGTAGTAAAAATACATATGACTATATTGAACAATGCAGGGTTGGCCTCGGATTCACGAACCTATATCATTTATATATATATTAACACCTATAATTGAAATCGAACAAATTTGTGTATTATTCTCGGTGATATAATTATTACATCTAATAATTTATAAGTTTCCTTAATAATATATCTACTTTATTTACTTTAGATAGATAATTATTATTTATTATAAAAATACTAATATAGTTATGTTAATACAAATAATAATAGTAAAATATATAAAAATTTTAAATAAAAAGGTTGTATTCTTTTTACAATAAAAATATTAATTTTGATAAAATTTCTTAATACTAAATATACTTAATAATAATACTTGTTAATAATTATATTAATGTTAATAAAAGTAATGATAATAATAATGATAATAATAATTATAAAAATGATAGTAATAATAATATTAAGGATAAAAATAATAAAATGTATTATGATAATAATAATAATAATAATAATAATAATAATAATAATAATAATAATAATAATAATAAAAGTAATAGTAATAATAGTAATAATAATAATAATAATAATAATAATAATAATAATAATAATAATAATAATAATAATAATAATAATAATAATAATAATAATAATGATATATAAAAGAGTACAACCTTTGAAGATATGCTTAAAAAGAATACGCTCCTGCCGGGACTCGAACCCACGACCTCACGCTCACCCGCACCAACTCTTAACCATTGCTGCACTTTTATTTTTTTCGGATTTAAAATACTCCTAATTAAATATAATCCGATGTTTGTTATAGTCCACAACCTTTTGTGTAATTCAGCCGAACAGAGGTATACGGCCCAAAATGGATAGTCCAATAAGGATCGGTTACTAGTAGCAGCCCATACCCATTACCAAATCAATGACCCACTTGTATTAGATTAAAAATGTATCGTTCTTTATTCTTTTTATTTATCTTTTTATTTTCTTTTTAACTTCACCGATCGGTTCATCAAACCTCCCCAAATCAATCGATCTACATCATCCTTCATCATCAGTCATCACAGGGTTTCGATTCTTTGTCTCGATTGATATATAAAATCAAAGATCTGGTACGTAAATCGATTCCCGTTTAATTGGTTTGTATGTTAGGGATTATTAGGTCAAACGAATTGTTTATGATGAATTTATTGTACATAGCTATGATTTTGTTGTTCTTTGATGACTTATAAAATTGATTGTATCATGAGGGTTTAGTTGATTTTGTGAATGTTCGACTGGTTAACAGGGAGTAGCAGGTCTGACATTTTCGGACAGAACCCAACAATAGTATTAACAAAAATTTGATAACAGACTATGGTGATGATTGAAAGGCTTCACCAGCGAGTAAGAAGTGGCAACTGATTAGCTCGGCAGCAACAAAAAAAATGGGTATTTACAGGTTTGATTTGTTGTGGTAGTTCACCAAGGTTCAAGTGGTGCTTAATGGTGAAGATTGGTTTCAATCTACAGAGCAAATGAAAATAGCAGGTGAGTTTGTGGGTTTGCAGGGGTTTGATCAAAGATATAAAAAAATAGGTATAGCAGTAGTATATGTATTTCGAAAAAAATGAGTTTTGTTGTAGATCTTGGTTAGAAAACATAAAAGAAAGGTTGCAGGGTATCACCTGGATTAAAATGGGTACAGGAAGCATGTATGCAGCAGTAGGTAAGTATCCAGGAATTAAGAAGCAGTTTTTGTGGTGTTCATTGTGATAAACAAATAAACAGAAAATACAAAACATTGCAGTATTTTAATAGGAGATTTAATGGTGCCTGTTAATTGATTATGCAGAATATCAGTAGCAGTAATGGTAACAATGGTGATTGTTTGGTTTTCTTACGACCTTCATCATCATCATTATATATATATATTGTTTTCACTAAACCTTAACATAAAAACATTATGTGACCAACACTTTTATTTTGATTTACAGCAGACCTGCAAGATTTGTGGGTGATTCGTTGTGGTTGTGATGATGGGTTTAAACAAAAACAGTCCTCTTCTTGTGCAGTTTTAATGGAGATGTGATTGTGTCTTATGGTGTTTATGGTTGTAGTTTGAAACAGACCGAATGAAATAATAAGGTGGCCGTTGGGTGCGAGATCAAGGATGGTTAATGGTGATTACGTAGTGGTGGTTCAAAGGGGTTTTCGGTTGTTGATCGAAGTGGAGCAGAAGACGGCTAGCAGTGGTCGAGGATGTTGTTGTAAGGATAGAAATAGATAGATAGATGATTTCATGAATGTGGATGTGTGCCAGTAACATGTATCATATATTATGTATATATAATTTGGAGAGAGAGAGATTGATTATGGAGATCACTCATTCAGTTTTAACTTATGTCGACATAATTTCACAAATAGAATAGAATGACAGTGATGTATAACAACTCAATCCATGTAAAGATCTTACTTTTACATATTGTATTTAAAACTATTAGTTAATAAATATATAATAATAATACCGTTAATAATAATAATTATCATAATAATAATAAGTCACAGTAATAAAATTTTTAATGAAATTGATAATAATAGTATTATTAATAATAATTATAATAATACTAGTTACGTTAGTATTGATAATGATATTGGTAAAACCAATATAAAGTTTCATATCTATATTTCAAAATAAAGATATCAATTACACTTGTGTTGATATTAATATTAGAAGTAATAACAATATTCTTATAACTACTATATTTTAATTTGTATTATGTATTATTAATTATGTAATATCTAATAATCATATATTATATGATAACCTTTATTGAATATTTTTATATATATATATATATATATATATATATATATATATATATATATATATATATATATATATATATATATATATATATATATATATATATATACATATTTAATCACACACAATTGTTTGTGAATCATTGGACATGGTTAAAGGTCAAATGGTTTCATGAAATAGTTTTAAAATTTTGAAACTCGATTTAATAGACATTTCTTATCGTGTCGAATTCGTATGAAGATTAAGTTTAAATTTGGTCGAAAATTTCCGGGTCGTCACACATCATCCATTTAAGGCTCTTAAATGAGTTGTGTTCTTACTTGGTCTTAACATATTATGTGTTGATGGTAGAATCTTGGTCAAGGTGATGCTAACTGATATCGCATATTTGATACGCGTTTTACTTAGTGATATCGGGTACATTTTGGTCCTTTTGGATACGATTTGGTGTTATTTTGATAAGTGTTGCGAAAGTTGGAGTTCTAAGACCAAGAAGGTTAAATTTGAAGTTATTTGATGGTTTTGGTGATTTTCTATGTAAACGAGTGAAAGAGTTTGGTCCGATTCGAGTTTTGACGAATATTAGTGAGTTTTCAGCTCAGATTCAGCAAAAAGGGCCTGGAGCGCCGCTCCAGTAGACATAAAAAGTAGTTTGACAGTTTGCAGGTGGCCAGAAATCAAGTTCACAGCTAATGGCGCGCCGCGCGAGTATTTGGCGCGCCGCGCCAACTGTAGCCGGGTTCAGATTTTTTCCTATTTAAATCCCGAAAATTTACCCTAATTACATTTTTTCGCATCCAGACGATTTCCAGCAGCTTTTTGACGAACCAAGGTAATTTTTTTGGGGATTCCCAAGGTCATTCTAACACATCAATCATTCCGGAAATAAGTCTCGATCCGTCTATCATTCAAGAACACAATTTCCATTAGGTTTAATTCTTATCATCATTATGAATACTCTTAATTGTTTATTTGTGATTTTTTGTTCTAACCATGATTGGCTAAGCTTTTAATGTTTGTCTATATTGAATATTCGTATGTGTTTGGATGATACTTTAATGTTTTATTGATTAATGCATGATAATTATGAGTTTTGATTAAGAACCATTCTTGTGGGTGTTGATGATTGTTACTAGGTTGATTAGTGATCTTGTTTGAACAAAGGGAACCCTGTTTCAATTTAGTACACTAGTTTTCAATTGATTTGTCTTAACCAATTGGGTGCTTACTGGACCAAGGGGGTAAACCGGGTAACAAGGATTAAACAAAACAGGGGTGAATTGTGTGGATCGAACGTGTAACCAATTGAATCTTAATCTTGTAATTAGTAATTACTAAGTCACAAACGAAAGAGGTCTTTGGTGAAAGGGAACCCTAAGCCAATAAATCTAAGTTTGACGTGTTTGCTAAAAGAGAACTCTGGGTAAACCGACTCTGTAGTTGCATGTGTTAATAAATTGAACTGGTGCTTCATAACAAATCATCCGACACTACGAATAGGAGATCTAGGCGAACATTCTTTTATCCATTGAATTCAAATATCTTTACTTTTCGTCGAGTCAGCATTTATTTTTATAAACTTAAAAACACAAAAATATCGTCTTTTACTTTTAATTAATCTTTGATTTGGCTAATCGTTAAATAGCCACAAAACAAACTATCTCGTACTTTCGATTTTTCATAGATTAACTTAGTTTATTTTATTAGTTACAATCTTAATTCTCACGCTTAAACTGTCCTTGGAACGATTTCGGAATTACCAATTTTATACTATTACACGATCGGGTACACTGCCCGTTAGTGTGTAGTAATCTTTTAACCGGCATTTTCCATTATAAATTTTAGACACGATTTTACACATCAAGTTTTTGGCGCCGCTGCCGGGGATAGTTGTGTCGAAAATTAAGATTACTATCTAATTGTTCTTAGTTTAGTTTAGTTTAGTTATAGTTTATTATTTCTTTTCATTATTCTCAGTTGAATCGGTGCGTTTAATCAGTTGTTAGTTGTGATTTCGCAGGTAACAGGTAGTGCATGCCACATACGCGTTCTTCTAATTCTTCGATTCTTCAACCATTTGAAGAACCCGAAAGAGAGTTATTCAGAGCGTTAAGTCAAGAGCAACAGTCTACAGTGGATTCATCTTTTTCTTCGAGTGCTAATATAATTAATTTAGGTAGTAGTTCTAAGACTGTGGTGCCCGATACACCACCTGAAATCAGAGAAGAAGAAGAATCTTACATTTCATTAGATCTTTTCGAGACTAAAGATATGTCTGACCAAGCTGATCAACCGAATCGTCCTCAGACTATGGCAGAAAAGTTGAAGGCCATACGAGGGGGCCAAGGCAATTCGATTACTCAACTGAACATCACTCAGCCTTTTCAAATTACAGGACCGATCCTGAGTTTGATTTCTTCTGACTGCCAATTTCATGGCAAGGATAGTGAGGATGCTAACGAGCATCTTCGTATTTTCAATGATGTTTGCAACTTGTTCAAACTGCATGAGGTTGCCGATACTTCGATCAAGACTAGGCTTTTTCCCTGGACTCTTAAGGAAGAAGCCAAGAGATGGTTAGATAAGCAACCGGAAGGAGCGATTACCTCTTGGGATACGTTGGTAGATAAGTTCTTATCAAAGTTTTTCCCTGCGTCTCGAGCTGCTAGACTTCAAGCAGATATTTCTCAATTCATACAAAAGAGCAGCGAGACACTGTTTGATGCTTGGGACCGTTATTCTAATTTGTTACGCTCGTGTCCGAATCACGGATTGAATGATTTACAGAAGGTCCAAATTTTCTATAAGGGGTGTGACATCCCAACTCGTCAGAGTATTGATCAAGCAGCAGGTGGAACTTTAATGGATAAAACCGAAGAGGAGGCACTAGCGATTATTGAAAAGTAAGCTGCTTACACTCACGAATGGCCTCAAGATCATGAGTCAACTCATTCAGAATCAGTTAAGAGAACCGAAACCACTGGTGCATATGACGATTTTGGGTCTATAAGTGCTAAGTTGGATTCCTTTGAGAAGATAAATAAGGATATTCATGGAATGAAGGTTGTTGTGAGTATTGTGGGGGATTACATCTGGAAAAAGATTGTGATGCGGGGCTAACGATAGGGCAAAAGGAAGAGATCGCTTATATTAGTCAACAGAACAATAATCAGTTTCAGGGACGTGCGCAGTTTAATAGGAATTTCAACAATCCCTATAATCCTCAAGGTAATCAAGGTTCGAGGTTCCAGCCAGGTTCTAGTGGAGGATATCAACAGCAAGCTCCCGGGTATTTTCAGAAACCCCAAGCCGAAGAGAAAAAGTCCAACCTTGAAGCTATGATCGAGAAGCTTGTGATGTCTCAAACTCAGCTGATTACTACTGTTACTCAGAACAATGAGAAGAATGATCAAATGTTTCGAAATCAACAAACAGCTATTCAGAATTTGGAGAAACAAATTGGTCAACTTGCTAATCAGAATAATGAGAGGAAACCGGGGGAGTTACCGAGTAAGACAGATAATAACCCGAAGAATGGGCACGTTAATGCTATCACTACATGCAGTGGTTTAGCATATGATTCACCGAGGAAGCCCGATGAGTATGATTTGCGAGTGCAGTTGGTTAAGGATAGTGAGCCGGTTGTTGTTAGTGAATCGGAGGGGGATAAGGAGCCGGAACAGGTGATTGAGAAGGTTGTGTGGGTACCGGAAACTGTTGCTACAAAACCGGTAGTTAAAGAGTATCAACCACCGCTCCCATTCCCGAGGAAGCAAAGATTGGAAAAGCTGGAGGCAGAAAAGTCCAAGTTCATGGACTTGATTAAAAAAGTTAACATTAATTTGCCTTTTATTGATGTGATTGCAAGTATGCCCAAGTATGCAAGGTTTCTTAAGGACTTGTTAACTAACAGGAAAAAGCTGGAGAACGTGTCTTTAGTCGGGTTGAATGCCGCATGCTCAGTGGTAGTTGCAAACAAGCTTCCCGAGAAGCTTGAGGACCCTGGGAGTTTTACCATTCCTTGTTTACTGGGTAATTTGGATTGTATGAGGGCGTTGGCAGATTTGGGGGCTAGCATAAATTTAATGCCCTATTCTATTTATTTGAAGCTAGACCCCGGGGAGTTGAAACCCTCGTGTATCGCTATTCAGCTAGCGGACCGCTCCATTAAATTCCCTCGTGGAATTATCAAGAATATGCTAGTTAAGACCGGGTCGTTGGTTTTCCCGGTCGATTTCGTGATGTTGGATATGGAAGTGGATGAGAGGATTCCACTGATTTTGGGTCGGCCATTTTTAAATACTGCTAGGTGTATCATTGATGTCTATGGCCAATAGTTGACCCTTAGGATAGATGATTTGCATGCAACTTTCTCAATCGATCATGCTTTAAAATACCCTGCCTACACTGATGATACATGTTATTTTCTTAACACTGTGAATGTCCAGTCTGAGTTGTTAAAGGAATTCCCAGAGTTACAGGGTTCAGGAGAATGTTCATTGGTTGAAATTGATGAAGAGTTGCAGGTTGAGGAGGTGGATATTTTGACCACCTTGATGGAAAACGGCTATGAGCCGACTGAGGAGGAGTTCAAAGAACTCGAACGTGATGCGGATTACCGGAGCAAGTCTTCAATTGAAGAACCTCCTAAGTTAGAATTGAAGCCACTTCCAGATCATTTGGAATACGCTTATTTGCAGGAGGAATCTAAGCTCCCGGTAATTATTTCTTCTTCTCTTACTACAGGTCAGAAAACTGAGCTTGTAACCATGCTGTAGGCCTATAAACCTGCCATTGCATGGAAAATTCACGACATTAAGGGTATTAGTCCCTCCTATTACACCCACAAAATCCTAATGGAGGATAACTCCAAACCTGTGGTGCAACGACAAAGGAGGTTAAACCCGCACATGCAAGATGTCATGAAGAAAGAGATCATTAAGCTCTTCGATGCAGGTCTTATTTACCCGATTTCTGACAGTCCTTGGATTAGCCCGGTACACTGTGTACCTAAGAAAGATGGTATGACTGTTACCACTAATGATAAAAATTAGTTAATTTCTACTAGGACTGTCACGGGGTGGCGTGTTTGTATTGACTATCGAAAGTTGAACGACGCCACACGCAAAGACCACTTCCCGTTACCTTTCATGGACCAAATGCTAGAGAGGTTAGCGGGAAACAGCTTTTATTGTTTTCTTGATGGTTTTTCGGCCTATTTCCAAATTCCTATCTCGCCCGAGGACCAGGAGAAAACTACTTTCAGGTGCCCTTATGGCACATTTTCATACCGACGCATGCCCTTTGGCCTTTGCAATGCTACGGCCACTTTTCAAAGGTGCATGATGGCCATATTCCATGATATGATAGAGGAGTGCATGGAGGTGTTCATGGATGACTTTTCGGTCTTCGGTGACACTTTCGATTCATGCCTTCTTAATTTAGAACGGATGTTGAAAAGGTGTGAGAAGTCTAATCTTATGCTCAATTGGGAAAAGTGTCATTTCATGGTTCAAGGGGGCATAGTTTTCGGGCACAAGATTTCTAAGGACGGAATTGAGGTGGATCCTGCGAAGGTAACGGCTATAAAGAATGTTCCACCTCCCACCGATGTTAAGGGTGTTCGGAGTTTTCTCGGGCACGCCGGGTTTTACCGGCGGTTTATTAAGGATTTTTCTAAAATTGCTAACCCGATGAACAAACTCCTCGAAAAGGACACACCGTGGAATTTCTCCGAAGAGTGCCTAAAGGCATTTAATCTTCTTAAGGAGAAACTGATCAATGCGCCAATCATAATTGCTCCGAATTTGTCTCTTCCATTCGAGCTTATGTGCGATGCTTCTGATTTTGATGTTGGCTCTGTTTTGGGTCAAAGGGTCGAGAAGCATTTCTGACCCATTTACTATGCAAGAAAGACCTTGCAGGGAGCGCAATTGAATTATACTACCACCGAAAAGGAGCTCCTTGCGGTGGTCTTTTCATTTGATAAGTTCCGGTCCTACTTAGTCTTGCCTAAGACTATAGTTTTTACGAACCATTCTACTCGTAAGTACCTATTTTCGAAACTGGATGAAAAATCTCGACTGCTTAGATGGATCTTGCTTTTGTAAGAATTCGATATCGAGATCCGGGATAAGAAGGGTGCTGAAAATCTAGCGGCTGACCACTTGTCTAGACTCGAGAATCCGAATCTCGAAGTCCTTCACGAATCGAGTATCCATGATGATTTTCCCGATGAATATCTCATGGCGATGGACAAGGTGGACGAGCCATGGTACGTGGACATTGCTAATTATCGTAGGGGGATTCTTGGAAAAAGGGTGGTCACATCAAAAGAGGAAGAAATTCTTTAGTGACCTTAAGTACTATTTCTGGGAGGCTCCCTATCTTTTTCGTTGTTGTCCCGATGGGGTTATCCGCCGGTGTGTTTCCGGTGAGGAGTGTATGCGTATTTTGACCGAGTGCCATAGTGGGCCTACCGGTGGGCATTTTGGACCCCAAATCACGGGGCGTAAAGTCTATGATGCCGGCTTCTTTTGGCCGACAATTTTCAAGGATGCCCACCAAATTTGCAAATCGTGTGATTCTTGTCAAAGGGCCGGTAAAGTCACCAAACGGGATGAGATGCCTCAACAAAGCATCCAAGTTTGCGAAGTATTTGACGTTTGGGGAATTGACTTTATGGGGCCATTTTCGAAATCTCAGAATTATAGTTACATACTCGTTGCCATTGACTACGTGTCTAAATGGGCCGAAGCGCAAGCTTTGGCTACAAATGATGCACGAGTTGTGATTTCGTTCCTTCAGCGTTTATTCTCTCGATTTGGAACCCCTAAAGCTTTAATTAGCGATAAGGGTACTCATTTTTGTAACGCCCAAATGGATAAGGTATTGAAGCGATATGGAGTTCTCCATAAAGTTTCTACTTCATACCATCCCCAGACGAGCGGACAAGTTGAGAATACCAATCGAGCTCTTAAAGGGATTCTTGAGAAAACTGTGGGGTCGAATCCGAAGGAGTGGGCGAATAAGCTCGATGAAGCTTTGTGGGCGTTTTGAACCGCTTACAAAACGCCAATTAGTACCACTCCTTATTGGTTGGTTTATGGGAAAGCGTGCCATCTCCCATTGGAGATTGAGCATAAAGCGATGTGGGCACTTAAAAAGTGCAATTTGGATTTGAAGGAAGCCGGACGCCTAAGGGCGGGGCAATTGAATGAGCTTGGTGAATTACGCCTTGATTCGTATGAGAATTCGTTGATTTATAAAGAGAAAAACAAGAAATGGCATGATAGAAGGTTAAAGGGTCTGAAAGAGTTTAATGAGGGCAATCGAGTGCTCTTTTTTAACTCTAGATTGAAGCTTTTACCGAGAAAACTTAAGTCCCGGTGAACGGGACCATTTGAGGTTGTTAAGGTGTACCCATACGGTGCGATTGAGTTGAAAAATGCTAGTGGTACTACCTTTAAGGTGAATGGACATCGTGTGAAGAAATATTTCGATGGTCCATTGGAGATTGATGACGGGGTTCACGTTGAACCCGATCCTAACGTCACTTGAAGTTGGAAACGAGTCTTGTGAATGACTCGGTAATAAACTTCACATTGTTGTAGAGTTTGTATGTTTTTGTGCTTGTTTTATGATATGTGCAATGTGATCATGCTCGAATTTTTGTTGGGGTTGTTCGTTGGTTTTTAGGTTGAGAAAATGGGTTAAAATGGCTTAAAAAGTCGAATTTCTGGGGTATCAGCACTTGGAGCGCCGCTCCATTTCCTTGTGCGCCGCTCCACATGAAAAGACCTGAAGTGCCAGATCTTTAAAAAGCCTCGAACTGATTTTTCAGTTGAATGGAGCGCCGCGCGGCCTTTTGGCGCGCCGCGCAATATCCTGGCGCGCCGCGCAGATTGCTGTCGGGCAGTTTATTTTTCTTTTTAAATGAAATAAAACACGAATTTTCTTAACCACACAAAAGGAAAAACGGGTACAAGCAGTGTTTTACTCCCAATTCTTTCATTCTTTTCATTCATAACAACTTTTCTACACATTCAAACACTTACATCTAAAAACCCTAATTTTCAAGACTTCAATTTCTTGTTCACTTATCTTCAAATCTTGCAAGAATGGTTAACCCAAAGGTCCGAATTTGTTTTCTATCTTACTAATTTCATCTAATTGTGTGTATTTACATGCTTAATCTTTGATTTACATGATGAATTAGTGTGGGGTTTCTTTAATTGGGGTTTTGTGTTCTAATTAGTAATGGGTTTTGTTAGATTATGATTGTATGTTTTGAATTCATAATTAATTTTGTGTTTTTAGAAGTAGCAATTGAAACTAGGGTTTGTATGTTTGGGAATGCGAATTGGTAGGTGATAAAGGAGTTACATGCTTGAAATTGCTCTAGTTTGTGAATTGTTTATGTGTTCTTGAGCTAGTGTGGGGTTATGTTCATATGGGCTGGTCATATTGGTTTGAATGACTTGATGCAAAATTGGTTTAGTTATGTATGATGCCATGCTAGTGAGGATTAAACATGTGTTTTTGAGTTGTGATGAGTATGATGGTAGTAGTAATTTACATTGGTAAACATTGGTAAACATGATGAACTTTTCTGGATTTGTGGAAATTAAAAAGTGTTATGAGTAGTCATGTTTGTTAATATTTTGATAATGGTGTTAAGTGAGCGTCGTTGATAAGATGAATTGGTTTAAATGATCGTATGATATGAGATAGATTGTGGTCTTGGCATTGTTTTACAAGTGTTATTTGTTAACTTGGAGCTTGTTTTCATAAGTGGGTTGTCATGAAATATGGTTTGGTTGTAAAGGGTACTTGGTGTTTATTATTATGACTAACACTAACTTTTGAGTTTGGTGTTTTGTTTTCTTTACTTGTTTCATGAATGTAGAGATCGAGAGGAAACCAGGAACAACAAAGGCAACCACCAAATAATCCTGAATTATGGTTATCCCACATCTCTAATGATGAGGATTTGGAAGAAAGGTTCACAACAAATAGCGCTCGTCCGATTGAGCGAACTTTTTATTTGGATTGGTCGCAACTTTCATCATTGGGTAATAATATTGTTCGGGAGTTGCGCCGTCACTTGTGGGTAGTTTATGCGGGTAATGAGTTGAGACCTTATGAAAGGTTATTTGAAATTAATGAAGATATTTATGAGCAGTTAACTATAGAGTTCTTCTCAACTGTTAGTTGTAGACCGCGAGCCTTTCTGACCGAGGTAAATTTCTTGACATTTAGGCTTGGCGGGCTAGAGCGTTACATGTCTAAAATTGTGTTGGCTCGGGCATTAGTTTATATCCTGAGTTGACTGATAATGATTTGAAGTGGTATTTGATGAATTGCAGAGTGTTTGGGCAGGAAGTTTTCAGTGAAAGTGATTATTGGCCAACTGTGACAAATGATAATGCTGGTCCGTTTAGTTCCAGTCAGAGTGTTCAGTCGATGCTTAGACTTCCTGAGGATCGAATAATTTTTAAGATGATTGCTAGTATGTTCATGGCTAGGAGAAACGAGAATAAGATTCAGCGAAGGGATCTTTGGATCCTACAACAAATTAAATTGAGGGAGCCAATCGATGTCCCGTGTATGTTAGGGGTATGGTTGCAAGAAATTGGAACATATACACGCACGGAACGCCCATTGTTAGGTGGGCATTTGGTTACTAGATTTGCTCGGGCGTTTTCGGTCCCGACTAGTAGGTGTGATGTAGTGGGAGTTGAGGCGATGCCCACTAATATTCTATTTTTTTCTAAAGCCGAGTTTATCCGTCGAGGACCAACAGGTTGGGTTTTGTGGTCTGATGAACAGCAATAGCCAGGTGAAGGTGCAGGTCATGGACGTGGACGCGGGGTTAGTCGATCCACGTATGAGGTAGGTAGCTCGAGTGCTTGCAACGTACAGGGTGTGACGACCCGGGAATTTTTGACCAAATTTAAACTTCATCTTATTATGATTTTGACACGATAAGCAAAGTCTGTTATGTTGAGTCTCGAAAACTTTGGAACAATTATGAATACATTTGCCCTTTTGACCATTCTCGATGATTCACGAACAATTGTTTGTAAATAAATTTATAGATATAAATATAGATACAAGTAAACATGGATATTAATGAGAAATGGTAATTTACACTCCAAACAATTAGAAATAGTATTATAAAAATAAAACACGGAATAAATAAGTTGCTATTAAAATATAATTTTATATATATATATACATGAATTCTAAACATAAATAATATTATATGTATTGTAAATTATAAATATAATTATTTTTAATATGAGACTTGATACATGTAACTTGTTAGATCTTAATTGTATTACTATTATTAGATAATATTATTACTTCGATCAGTAAAAGCCATTATTTTATCATTAGAGTTAATTGTGAAAAACAACAAACAAAAATAATTAAATTACTATCAAAACAAATATCTATATATATACGATTTTGTACAAATTAATGTTGTATGTATATCATAATATATAAAATGTATAGATATTAAATGACGTGTGTAATATTAATAAATTAAGTAAAACTTCAAGTTAGATATAGTGATATATTTATATCAATATTATTATTATCCCCATTATTGTAAATAATATTAATTGTAATATTATTATTGGTATTATTAATATTATTATAATTAGTATTATGAGTTATATTATTGTTACTATTTTTTTTAGTTAATATCATTATCATTATCTAATATCATCATAATTATTATTGATAGAATTATTATTATTATTTTTATTTTTAATATTTATTATTATTAATATATTTATTTGTCATTAATATTAATTAGATATAATAAAAAGTCAAGGATTCAGTACCAATTTGTTATAAATATCAATTTAACTTCCGTAAATTCGATATGTTGTCTCTTAATCTGATTTCCAACAACTTCAATAGGTTAAATACAAAATATAAAGTCAAATATTAGTATAATTAGATTCTTAGTGTTTTATAAGAAAACAAAAGTAGTTAGAAATTCTGTACTGGATGTTTGATCATGTCTTTGACCTGCATCTATATCAATAATCGATTTTCATTACAAAAATCCAATAATCAGTTGTAAGCCTCAATCAAATTTTATATATTTTTCTTCTCTCTGATTTCTACCCTGCTTAAGAAATTCTGTCAACAAATTCATATAAACATAAATCGATTAGCTTGTGATTACAGATAATTCATCCAACCTTCTATCATCTGTACCCAGTATATACAATTGTATCAAATTAAATCTGTTAATATAAAACAGAGATAAAAAGATACGAAACCCATTTACCTCTGTTTCAAACCGTTCATATCAACAGCCAAATTCAAATCATTCTTAGAAATCTAAAATCGTAGTTACATTAGGAATCTTGTAGTTGAACTACCTGCAAAACTACAGACTCTAATTCATTCAATTGATTCCGGATTTAGAAGTCAAAGTTTAAACAAAAAAAAAGTCAACTGATTCTTGTTAAATTCAAATTCATAATTTAGAAGATGTTCCTGTTGTAATTGATGATCTCCGAAGGTTTTAGGAAGGATTTTCTACATAATTCATGTTGTAAGTATCATCTGAAACCATCCTAAATCCATAATCAATATTGGAAGTTCTAGTGTTCTTCGTGAAGAATACTACAGCAGGTTATTTTCAAATTATTTTCTGTAAATTCAAACACTGCAATTGATGATACGTGATACATTCTAAAATCCTAAAATCAAATAAAAGATTTCGTGATTTGATTTGGGATGGAACCTGGAACGATAGAAATCAGTTGGTGAAGATGGAGGGCGTAAGTTTGAGAGTTAAAGATATTTAGTTATAAATTAAATCAGAAAGACAGATGGTGGACGGATGGTTAGTTTGAGTGTCGGGATAGCGAGGGGTCTCGGGTTCAAGCCCAGGCAAGGGCAGCTAATTTCTTTTTTTTGAGACTCTCTTCAAGTGAGGTAGCTCTCTAATTTTATTATTATTATTATTATTATTATTATTATTATTATTATTATTATTATTATTATTACTATTATTATTATTATTATTATTATTAGTATTATTATTATTATTATTATTATTATTATTATTATTATTATTATTATTATTATTATTATTATTATTATTATTATTATTGTTATTGTTATTATAAATTATGATTATGTTAAAATTGATGATATGATCACTAGTATTATAAATTTAGTTATTGTTAGGTAATATTATTTTGAATTAAAAGTATTATTATTATTATTAATATAAAGTATAATTTTTATTATTATTACGAACATGATTATTATTATTATTATTGTTACTACGAAAATAACACAACTTATTATTATTTTCATTAATACGGGTATTAGTAACACTCTTATAACTATTAGTATTATTATTAACAATATCCATATTATTATTATTAACATTATCATTTTTTTATAAAGTTATGATTATTCTTTTTAGTAAATCGTTAATATCGAAACTATCATTTTTAAACAAATAAATATTTTGTACATAAAATATATTTATTATATATACTATACTTATATTAAAACTACACATAGCTATATATATAAAAAACCTACTAAAATTATTTATATAAACACTTACAAACAACAAATCATCGTTTTTTTTAATATAACATTAAACAAGTATGATTATGAATATATTAATATAACTATAAAAATATTAACCATTTGAATGTACATACAAATTAAAAATATATGTTATTAATATAAAAATAATGTAATTAATAAATTTATATATATATATATATATATATATATATATATATATTCATTCGAATACGATTATATATGTATTAATAAATATACAAATGATATAGGTTCGTGAATCCGAGGCCAACCCTGCATTGTTCGGTTGTTAAATATCGTTATATGTATTTTTACTACAAAATACATTAGGTGAGTTTCATTTGCTCCCTTTTTTCTCTCTTTATATTTTTGGGCTGAGAATACATGCGCAACTTTTATAACTGTTTTACGAAATAGACACAAGTAATAGAAATTACGTTCTATGGTTGAATGATCAAAACTGAATATGCCCCTTTTTATTAAGTCTGGTAATCTAAGAATTAGGGAACAGACACCCTAATTGACGCGAACTCTAAAGATAGATCTATCAGGCCCAACAAGCCCCATCCAAAGTACCGGATGCTTTAGTACTTCGAAATTTATATCATGTCCGAAGGCGGATCCCGGAATGATGGGGATATTCTTATATATATATTTGTGAATGTCGGTTACCAGGTGTTCAATCCATATGAATGATATTTTGTCTCTATGCATGGGACGTATGTTTATGAGAAATGAAAATCTTGTGGTCTATTAAAATGATGGAAATGATTATTTATATTAAACTAATGAACTCACCAACCTTTTGGTTGATACTTTAAAGCATGTTTATTCTCAGGTACGAAAGAAATCTTCCGCTATGCATTTACTCATATTAGAGATAGTACTTGGAGTCATTCATGACATATTTCAAAAGACGTTGCATTCGAGTCATTGAGTTCATCAAGATTATTATTATTAAGTCAACTATAGTTGGATATATTATGAAATGATATGCATGCCGTCAACTGTCGATGTAAAGCAAATTTGTCTTTTAAAAACGAATGCAATGTTTGTAAAATGTATCATATAGAGGCCATGTACCTCGCGATGTAATCAACTATTAGGAATCGTTTATAATCGATATGGACTTCATCCGGATGGATTAGGACGGGTCCTTTCAGTTGGTATCAGAGCGGTGGTCTTAGTGAACCATGTCTGCATTAGTGTGTCTAACTGATAAATTGTTAGGATGCATTAGTGAGTCTGGACTTCGACCGTGTCTGCTTGTCAAAAGTTTTGCTTATCATTTGGTGTCAAAAATTACCTGCTTATCATTCTTAGAGAATCACTTGCTTATTATTCTTAGTCTAGACACGTTTTACTGCATTGACTGCATGAATAGTGTATAGACAAAATTCATATCTTAGCGTATCTGCTACTTCATATCTTAGCGTATCTGTTACTGTAACTTTGCCTGAAAACTTCCGTAGATTCCTCCGTAACTTATGGGATTTTAGTATTATATATGCATATGTAAATTATGTATTGCAAGGTACTAATCTACATCCTATAATCTATTTCTTATCAAAAATCCTTCATCTGATCGTACGAGATGAATCCTGCAACCAGTTCGAGTCCCTCAGATTCCGATAGCTATTCCAATAGTTATTCCGACAGCTATTCCGACATAGATGTTCACCTAAGCTCCGAAAACAGCGTCATCGGCATGAATCAACCAATCAGCCATTATCAATTCATCTGATGGGTTCGTAGTTGACTTAATTAATGGAAATGCGCAGAAGGCAATCCCTTCCATCAACCGAATTCACCTCTTGACAATGAACCTGAAGCGTTTACCGGCGAGCATGTTCGAGACACCATTTTTAGTCTCATTTCCAGGGTAACTCGACAAGATCATATTCTATCCACAATTCTGAACCTTATTCATCTGCTTGTTCCGACCGACAATCATCCTGGAGTAATAAGTCAACGAACTTCGCGCTCGAATAATCAATTCGGAGAATATGGTGCAAAATGTACCAGCTTCACCAACATCACCAGCACCAATAGTACAATCAATAACAGCACCAGTACCATCAATAATCCATGCTTCAATATCATCATCTGTACTTTGAGTATGATCTTCTTTTGACATGTCGAATATGTAATCTCTAAAGTTTTAAAGATTATTTATTCTAGTTCCAACCAAAAAGCAAATGGGTTTAATATTATATTAACTCATTAAATCCATGAATACATCTGAAGAAAATATATATGTATATATGTTTTCATAAAGATTGTAATTAAAAATTCTCTTGTACAAACTGTTAATGGTGAAAATATTTTAACGGGTAGGTAATACCCGAGGAATATTTAAATTTCACATTAATAAGTTACACTGTATATTCTTCGAATCTGATTCAACAGTTATTCACTATCCTATTTACAACCACCAGGATACTTATCCGTTCACCAAAGAATAACTATTTTCATTCAAATTCAATTTCATATTTGGATTTTGACCTATCAGAATCCAACAAGTGGCATAATGAAGAAATAATGGACACAATAAAAATTGATTAGAAACAGACTAATTAACAATATTAATTTTTATTAAGAAACCACGCTAACAAAATCCTAGCTAACTATTCCTAGCTAACTGTTAATTCCGTATTACATTTTATTTATCGCAATTTATTTATCGCAATTTATATTCTCGCAATTTTATTTATTGTCATTTAATTTCTGTTATTTAATTTACGCACTTTATTTATCGTCATTTAATTTCTGTTATTTATTTTACGCACTTTAAATATCGGGACACGTATACAAGTTTTGACATATCATATCGACACATCTATATATATTATTTGGAATCACCATAGACACTCTATATGCAGTAATTATCGAGTTCTCTATATAGGGTTGAGGTTGATTCTATAATAATATATATACTTTGAGTTGTGATCGAGTCTGAGACATGTACACGGGTCACGATACGTATTAATTAATTCAAATATTATATATTAAACTATATATGAATTATTGGACTATTATTAGTGGACTATCGACCGTGGACTAATAACATTGGACAATTAAAATGAATTAAAATATTGATTATAACATATGAAACTAAACAATTCTTCAAGTTTGCCACTTGATTTCATCTTAAACGCCATTTGTATCTTGACAAATCTAATCTGCGTTCAAACCTTTCATAATTCTTGAAAATACCTCAATCGAGAGGATGAACCAACCGCATCTCATTTACGGGGGAAAAGATTGATGCATATAGTTATGCACCTGAAAACACTCGGAACCTGAGTAAACTTTAACACGTAGCTGTGCTAATTCCTTTAGCGTTATTATTATCGAAAATAACTTTGCATCTGCTGTTCGAGATAGCCAGTTTTGTCACAGCTCCAGCAAGACAACTTCCACTTTTCGTACGAAACAACCTTATTATAACGTTGATATATACGCGTGCTCTTTTATTGTTACCAGGGAACCTTTCATATTCCACCATATTACCATCAGCGTTTAATCATCTAAAAACAAAATTTTCCTGAAACCACCTCGGATTAATAACCGATGATTCAGATATCATAGCATTAAATGCAGAGGAAACAGAAAATGGTAGATGGTCTAAACGACCAAAAGTTTGATGATAAAGAATAATATGTTGGAAAAGCTCAGAAACGTTGGAACTGGAAAACGGATAGAGTTAACCATGAAGGAGACCAAGGACAAATACAAGGACCATACCCTATATTCAAAGAATCCAAATAATTCTGAATCCGATGAAACCTTCAACGAATATCTTGCTCCGTACTCATGTTAAAATCTTGCAGAAAATCTTCCTCATCAACCACCGAACTTAGAAATTCCAAAATATCATCATCAATATCTTCGATATTTCTGAGGATATTTTCATAAATATTCTCATCCGAAATTATATACCTCTTCGTGCTTCCTGTGTGTCATTATATTGGAAACATTCAATAGAAAAATTTAGTACCGAAAAGCAGATTATGCGAAACTATGAAGAAAGCCGTGAAAAAATCACAAAGAATAAGTTTGACTTCAAAGAATCCAAATGATTCAGTGTCTACTAAGGTCTTTAGTGAATATCTTGCTCCTTACTCTAAACCCTTACAGACAATAGTTTCTATCATCCTCTGATCTTAGATATTCCAAGATATCATCGTATCTTTCATTATAAATATCCTCCATATTTCAGAAGATATTTTCATAACTATTCTTAACTGAAATCATTAATCTCTTCGTGCTATCAGTGTTACATCATATAGAAACTGTTAGTTTCTATATTCTGTTAACTTCGAGCTTAAAATATGAATGTTATTGAAGTAATGTTGAGAACTGATGCATGAGTTAGTATAATATAATGACACTTGATCAATGTGATTATATTACAGTAAGTCATGCTGAGTTCTAATGAAATGTGATGATTCACAGATCATAACGTCATCATGTGCCATGTTACATACCTCTTTCATTCTACTTAACTCCTGAACAAATCAAGAAAATGTATTCTTGATGGTTCTACCTTCCTTGATGTTGATAAATTTGAAAATCAAATCGTGCTATCATGTTCCTTCCTGCTTAGAACATTATAATCATTCGAAATTCTATATCTACATATTCTGGACCATTATTCGCTTGACTTGAAGTCGGGAAGAGAAAATAAAAGCATAGAGCTTTGAAATATAAAGGAGAATATAAAGCCCGATAACAACACATAAATTACAAACTGTGTATATTAATGTTTATCACAACATAAAGACACGGGAGAATTAAAAACATTATAATCCCAAGGGCGAAGTAGAAGAAAGCAGATTTCTCTGGTGAAAGTTGGAAAAGAAGAATAATTGTTGCGATAGTAAGGATGAGGACAAGGATCAGAACTGGATTAAGCATTTTCAGAATCTTTTGGATGTATGAAACAAGAAGGAAAGTATAGGAATGGTGAGAATAATGGAACGGAAGAAGTTCATTTATAGTGGAAATACCCGACAAAGCAATCGAGACAGATGATCGCATTTAACTAAAGAAATTTTAATTTCCATAAATTCCAAAGAATCAGATCTTATAAATTTCCAAGATTTTCTTTTAAATCCCTTGAATTCCGGAATTCAAACGTGACCACGTCAAAATTTATAACAAATCTCTATTTCTGCATTTCAATCTTTTGTAACAGCTTCACTAATACGCTTCACATAATCGAATCGTTTATCTATATTAGTCAATAATAATAAAACTCTAATTATCGACTCATATTCGTCATAAAAACATTTTTATTGTTATCCATGACGACCTCACTCAAATTTCGGGACGAAATTTCTTTAACGGGTAGGTACTGTGACGACCCGGGAATTTTCGACCAAATTTAAACTTCATCTTATTATGATTTTGACACGATAAGCAAAGTCTGTTATGTTGTGTCTCGAAAACTTTGGAACAATTATGAATACATTTGCCCTTTTGACCATTCTCGATGATTCACGAACAATTGTTTGTAAATAAATTTATAGATATAAATATAGATACAAGTAAACATGGATATTAATGAGAAATGGTAATTTACACTCCAAACAATTAGAAATAGTATTATAAAAATAAAACACGGAATAAATAAGTTGCTATTAAAATATAATTTTATATATATATATATATACATGAATTCTAAACATAAATAATATTATATGTATTGTAAATTATAAATATAATTATTTTTAATATGAGACTTGATACATGTAACTTGTTAGATCTTAATTGTATTACTATTATTAGATAATATTATTACTTCGATCAGTAAAAGCCATTATTTTATCATTAGAGTTAATTGTGAAAAACAACAAACAAAAATAATTAAATTACTATCAAAACAAATATCTATATATATACGATTTTGTACAAAATTAATGTTGTATGTATATCATAATATATAAAATGTATAGATATTAAATGACGTGTGTAATATTAATAAATTAAGTAAAACTTCAAGTTAGATATAGTGATATATTTATATCAATATTATTATTATCCCCATTATTGTAAATAATATTAATTGTAATATTATTATTGGTATTATTAATATTATTATAATTAGTATTATGAGTTATATTATTGTTACTATTTTTTTTAGTTAATATCATTATCATTATCTAATATCATCATAATTATTATTGATAGAATTATTATTATTATTTTTATTTTTAATATTTATTATTATTAATATATTTATTTGTCATTAATATTAATTAGATATAATAAAAAGTCAAGGATTCAGTACCAATTTGTTATAAATATCAATTTAACTTCCGTAAATTTGATATGTTGTCTCTTAATCTGATTTCCAACAACTTCAATAGGTTAAATACAAAATATAAAGTCAAATATTAGTATAATTAGATTCTTAGTGTTTTATAAGAAAACAAAAGTAGTTAGAAATTCTGTACTGGATGTTTGATCATGTCTTTGACCTGCATCTATATCAATAATCGATTTTCATTACAAAAATCCAATAATCAGTTGTAAGCCTCAATCAAATTTTATATATTTTTCTTCTCTCTGATTTCTACCCTGCTTAAGAAATTCTGTCAACAAATTCATATAAACATAAATCGATTAGCTTGTGATTACAGATAATTCATCCAACCTTCTATCATCTGTACCCAGTATATACAATTGTATCAAATTAAATCTGTTAATATAAAACAGAGATAAAAAGATACGAAACCCATTTACCTCTGTTTCAAACCGTTCATATCAACAGCCAAATTCAAATCATTCTTAGAAATCTAAAATTGTAGTTACATTAGGAATCTTGTAGTTGAACTACCTGCAAAACTACAGACTCTAATTCATTCAATTGATTCCGGATTTAGAAGTCAAAGTTTAAACAAAAAAAAAAGTCAACTGATTCTTGTTAAATTCAAATTCATAATTTAGAAGATGTTCCTGTTGTAATTGATGATCTCCGAAGGTTTTAGGAAGGATTTTCTACATAATTCATGTTGTAAGTATCATCTGAAACCATCCTAAATCCATAATCAATATTGGAAGTTCTAGTGTTCTTCGTGAAGAATACTACAGCAGGTTATTTTCAAATTATTTTCTGTAAATTCAAACACTGCAATTGATGATACGTGATACATTCTAAAATCCTAAAATCAAATAAAAGATTTCGTGATTTGATTTGGGATGGAACCTGGAACGATAGAAATCAGTTGGTGAAGATGGAGGGCGTAAGTTTGAGAGTTAAAGATATTTAGTTATAAATTAAATCAGAAAGACAGATGGTGGACGGATGGTTAGTTTGAGTGTCGGGATAGCGAGGGGTCTCGGGTTCAAGCCCAGGCAAGGGCAGCTAATTTCTTTTTTTTTTACTCTCTTCAAGTGAGGTAGCTCTCTAATTTTATTATTATTATTATTATTATTATTATTATTATTATTATTATTATTATTATTATTATTATTATTATTATTATTATTATTATTACTACTACTACTATTATTATTATTATTATTATTATTATTATTATTATTATTATTATTATTATTATTATTATTATTATTATTGTTATTGTTATTATAAATTATGATTATGTTAAAATTGATGATATGATCACTAGTATTATAAATTTAGTTATTGTTAGGTAATATTATTATGAATTAAAAGTATTATTATTATTATTAATATAAAGTATAATTTTTATTATTATTACGAACATGATTATTATTATTATTATTGTTACTACGAAAATAACACAACTTATTATTATTTTCATTAATACGGGTATTAGTAACACTCTTATAACTATTAGTATTATTATTAACAATATCCATATTATTATTATTAACATTATCATTTTTTTATAAAGTTATGATTATTCTTTTTAGTAAATCGTTAATATCGAAACTATCATTTTTAAACAAATAAATATTTTGTACATAAAATATATTTATTATATATACTATACTTATATTAAAACTACACATAGCTATATATATATAAAACCTACTAAAATTATTTATATAAACACTTACAAACAACAAATCATCGTTTTTTTTAAATAACATTAAACAAGTATGATTATGAATATATTAATATAACTATAAAAATATTAACCATTTGAATGTACATACAAATTAAAAATATATGTTATTAATATAAAAATAATGTAATTAATAAATTTATATATATATATATATATATATATATATATATATATATATATATATATATATATATATATATATATTCATTCGAATACGATTATATATGTATTAATAAATATACAAATGATATAGGTTCGTGAATCCGAGGACAACCCTGCATTGTTCGGTTGTTAAATATCGTTATATGTATTTTTACTACAAAATACATTAGGTGAGTTTCATTTGCTCCCTTTTTTCTCTCTTTATATTTTTGGGCTGAGAATACATGCGCAACTTTTATAACTGTTTTACGAAATAGACACAAGTAATCGAAATTACGTTCTATGGTTGAATGATCGAAACTGAATATGCCCCTTTTTATTAAGTCTGGTAATCTAAGAATTAGGGAACAGACACCCTAATTGACGCGAACTCTAAAGATAGATCTATCGGGCCCAACAAGCCCCATCCAAAGTACCGGATGCTTTAGTACTTTGAAATTTATATCATGTCCGAAGGAGGATCCAGGAACGATGGGGATATTCTTATATATATATTTGTGAATGTCGGTTACCAGGTGTTCAATCCATATGAATGATATTTTGTCTCTATGCATGGGACGTATGTTTATGAGAAATGAAAATCTTGTGGTCTATTAAAATGATGGAAATAATTATTTATATTAAACTAATGAACTCACCAACCTTTTGGTTGACACTTTAAAGCATGTTTATTCTCAGGTACGAAAGAAATCTTCCGCTGTGCATTTACTCATATTAGAGATAGTACTTGGAGTCATTCATGACATATTTCAAAAGACGTTGCATTCGAGTCATTGAGTTCATCAAGATTATTATTATTAAGTCAACTATAGTTCGATATATTATGAAATGATATGCATGCCGTCAACTGTCGATGTAAAGAAAATTTGTCTTTTAAAAACGAATGCAATGTTTGTAAAATGTATCATATAGAGGCCATGTACCTCGCGATGTAATCAACTATTAGGAATCGTTTATAATCGATATGGACTTCGTCCGGATGGATTAGGACGGGTCCTTTCACAGGGTACGTGGTCAATTGGTGAAGAGAGTTGGAATTCGTTGGTTAACAGTGTAGACGGTCTTCATTTGGAGTATAGGGATAGCAGGTCAGCGTATGATGCTCAGGTTGAGCATAATCAGCGGATGTTAGCGAAGCAGCGTAGGCATAACGAGGATTTGATGACTTGGCACCAAAACAATTATGGGTCGATTAACACAACCCTGGGACAGTTTGGAACAGAGTTGGGTCGTTTGGGAGAGCGTGTTGACAGGGTAGAGTACGATGTTAGGGGTATTCGGACCCACAATCAGTGGGAGGTCCATCAGCGACAAATTCAGCGTCAGAACCCGGAGGCGTATATTCCGACGCGAACTACCATTCCCGATAATACGTCAGTTACTCCTCCGAGACAGGATCCTTCATATGACCCGTACCAAGCTTTTCAGGATACCTATGGTGTGAATTGGGACCCTACTAGAGATTTTTGGCCGAGGAGTGATTGATTGTTGCGCATGTTATGTTGTATTTGTTGAAACTATTTCCTTTTCATTTGGTCTGTACTTGAATAATTTTATTTTCTGTTTATGTACTCTGAAACTTATTTGAGGGACAAGGCGTTTCAGCATCGGGTGGTGCCACCTTGTCCCGTTTATGTAGTTCGTATGTTTTTATTTTCTTAGGTTTGTTGATGAAATGATTTTTCAAGTCTGGCATTAAGTTCAGCAAAACTGCATGATTGATGATATTGATGTGATGATCAGGAATGGACGATGTTCTTATGCTGGCAGTCAGTTCAGCGCCATCTATCACTGGCATTCCGCGATCAGTGGTTAACTCGATAAGTTTTTATATTTTCTTTCTCACATAACCCTTTCGATTTTTATCTATTTTTGATCTCAAGTGATGGGGACATTACGTGATCTCAAGTGTGGGGTGGGGATGTAAAATCTCTCGGGTTGGTTGTTAATGAATCATCATCATATTAGTTTTGATTTAAAAAAAAAAGACTTGACGTTTCACGGGTTTTGGTCGTAAAAAAAAATTGAAAAATTAGGGGTAAAATAAAAAAAAACAGAAAAGTTAGTTTAAAAATAAAATAAAAAAAGTAGAAAAACAATTGAAAATTTGGCCAAAATCTTTATTCTGAAAATTGACTTGGTATTTTATGGTATATTTCGTGTTTTCAAAGAAGCCAAAATTGTCCCACATATTCATTATTTTGGACATGAAATTCTACGAGTTCGGGGAACTCAATAGTAGGTCACCTGTACCAAAACGGGTGTAAACCGTGAGAGAGCGGTGATTGCATAGCGTGATTGTGACCGAATCACGTACCTGATCACAAACTTTTGATTACTTGGTATAGCAGACTTCCGAAACTATATCATTTTATTATTACATCATTTAATGGTGTAATACTGTGGGAAGAGGAGCCTAGAGCTTCACCAGTATTATCCTTTTTAGGAACAATAGCTACGTGCTTGTGTTTGCTTAGACAACACAACCCATAGCCAAAAGCTATGGCACCTAAAGGTTTTTGGGATTTAAATCGAGTGTCAATTGAAATATATTGGCATTCCCGAGTGACTCAGATCTACTCATTAAGGAAGTAAAGTCTTCCGACCGTTTCACTTGGTACGTATACCTCTTAAGTTGTACCATTTCATTACCCATCATTTCACGATGAGGTACTGTTAGAGGAGAAACTCTTGAACTTTCAAAACATGTTCATTATTTTGAATGTGAAATCCTACATGAACATTAAAATTCATACGTAGGTCACTTGCACCAAGGCGGGTGTCAACCGTATGAACGGTGATAGTAGCGTGTGGTCGAAACCGGACCATGCGCTAGATCGAAAACTTATACAGGGCGATCCTCATTGTTTCTCCTAACAAGGACAATGTTGCACCCGACCACCTAATATAACCACACAGGATGTATCTATTCCATCCTTAAGGGAGTTAAGTCTCCCGAACGACACACTTGCTGATTTATTTCAGAAGATGTAGTCCAGACCAGTTGTAGGGTGACAAAAAATCTTGAAAAATCATTGCTAAAATCGACTGGAAATCTACCAGGCCTCAACGTCAAACAGGGAAACTGGTAGTCAAAGCTTATCTCAATGAGGGAGATTTGCTAGCCAAATGGGAAGCGCACCATGATACACAAAATGTCAGTGATTGATCAGATTCCCAGTGGATAACCTCCGAAAAGGTAAGATATCAGCTTTTAAGCCTGATGAACCTCAATCTTTATGGTTGACTTAACGGATTAGATGATCACCTCATGATTATCGATGATATCTGGACATAATGTGTATCCTCCTAAGCACATTATTTTCTTACCGACATCTCGCGATGTTAGGTACTGTGGGAGGCTTGGCTTGACCAATTGCGGGGTAGCCCGTGCGTTCTTTTTGCACATATGTTTGATTGCTATACTTTTTGGTGCTCGGTTTCCACTTGATTCCCATTTTTTTTTGAAGACTTATTTATGATTCGAGATTCTCTACTTCATCAGTATGGTACGTTATTCGAGATTATCTTTGGTTATTCGAGATTATCTTTGGTTACTATATCCATTACATATTGATTGCGGTTCGGGAAGTTATTTCGGGGGAATGCAAGTGGGAAACATGGTTGTTATTTACTCCAAATCGTGCCCACGCTAGTTGTTTGTTTGGTTTCTTGTTCATTTGGTTCTACATACATGTTTGAAGAGTTATTATATGGTAGAAGAATATTATCGAGTTCGATTACTTGAGGACAAGCAAAACTCTAGTGTGGGGTTGTTTGATATCGCATATTTGATACGCGTTTTACTTAGCGATATCGGGTACATTTTGGTCCTTTTGGATACGATTTGGTGTTATTTTGATAAGTGTTGCGAAAGTTGGAGTTCTAAGACCAAGAAGGTTAAATTTGAAGGTATTTGATGGTTTTGGTGATTTTCTATGTAAACGAGTGAAAGAGTTTGGTCCGATTCGAGTTTTGACGAATATTAGTGAGTTTTCAGCTCAGATTCAGCAAAAAGGGCCTGGAGCGCCGCTCCAGTAGGCATAAAAAGTAGTTCGACAGTTTGCAGGTGGCCAGAAATCAAGTTCACAGCAACTGGCGCGCCGCGCGGGTATTTGGCGCGCCGCGCCAACTTTAGCCGGGTTCAGATTTTTTCCTATTTAAAGCCCGAAAATTTACCCTAACTACATTTTTTCGCATCCAGACGATTTCCAGCAGCTTTTTGACGAACCAAGGTGATTTTTGGGGATTCTCAAGGTCATTCTAACACATCAATCATTCCGGAAACAAGTCTCGATCCGTCTATCATTCAAGAACACAATTTCCATTAGGTTTAATTCTTATCATCATTATGAATACTCTTAATTGTTTATTTGTGATTTTTGTTCTAGCCATGATTGGCTAAGCTTTTAATGTTTGTCTAGATTGAATATTCGTATGTGATGTCATAGGGGGTGTATACAAAATAGTATTATTTTTAATACAAAATACTACAAAATATGACACAAGTTTTATTAATTTACGGATGGGATATACCTAAACCTTGCTACAACACTATAGGCAGTGTACCTAATCGTAGAGTAGTGTAGTTTTTAGTAAGTCCGGTTCGTTCCACAGGGAGCTAGTGATTACGTACTATATTTTTATAAAACTATATTTATATAAATATATATATATATATAAGTAGTAATATTATTATAAAAGGGGGTTTTTTACCGTTTAATGACCGGTTTGTCGATTTTATATTTTTAAGCGTAAAGATAAATGACAATAATTAAAGTGCGTAAAATATATAAATGACGATAAATAAAATAACAATAAATAAAATTGCGATAGAATATGAAATAAAAGGGTTATGCTTATTTAAACTTCCGTAATCATGATGTTTAACGTGTTGATTTTAATTTTATGCCCATGGGTTAATTGTCCTTTGTCCTGAATTATTTAATATGTCCGTTTAGTTTTTGTCCATAACAGTCCATCAGTCATAAATATAAAGTGCGAGTGTCTTCATCAAATTATTCTTATACCCGAAGTTAAATATTCCAACTAATTGGGGACTTAAACTGTAACAAGATTTTAATACTTTGTTTAATAATTACACCAGGATGTCGACTGAGTGTAACCCAAGGTTTTAATATTTTGTTATCAATTATACCAAGTGTCCTTGTACATAATTTCACCCATGTTTTAATTATTCTAGTGGCTATTAATCCATTCCCGTGTCCGGTTAAATGAACGATTATTCGTACATATAAATACCCCGCCCATTGTGTCCGATTGAGTGTATATGGTAATTTATAGGGACGCCCAATTGTAAATCTTTATATTAACATTAACAAACTATCATTTAGTTAAACAAATATAAAGCCCATTAATAGCCCATAGTCTAATTTCCACAAGTGTCGTTCTTTTGTCCAAACCCCAATTATGGTACAAAGCCCAATTACCCAATTTTAGTAATTAGCCCAACATCATGATTACTTCGTTTTAAATAAGCATAATAATAACTTAGCTACGAGACATTAATGTAAAAAGGTTGAACATAACTTACAAAAAATAGCGTAGCGTTACACGGACAGAATTTCGACTTACACACTCAAACGATCTCTATCATAAATCTTATTATTTTCATAATTTAAAATTAAAATTAAGATTATTGTTATATCTTATTAAATTAACATTATGATAGAGATATAGAATATAGATATTGGATATTAGATATAGATATTTGATCGATATATAGATAAAAAGAGGATAGAAAAAGTTGTGTTTTCATCGATCGAATACACTGCCTTTTATAGGCGAATTCTGAATTTGATTTTTCACTTACGACCCCTGAACTATGCTCAATTAACAACTTTTTATTATTTAATATTATTCTTATTATGAATTATTTAAATATTATATTTTATTCTTGTGCATAGTTGACTCGTAATTTTTACACCGTTGCGTCGAGCGTTGAGAGTTGACTCATGTCCCGGTTTCGAATTTTCGAACGTCCTTGCGTACAATTTAATATCTTGTACTTTGCGTTTTGTAACTTGTACTCTTGTCATTTTTAGACGTTCTTCATCAATAATTTGAACCTTTTTAATTGTATCTTGTATTTTTTAACTTTTTGGACCTTTTTGTCTTCAAATCGCCGTTTTCGCCTTTTGTCTTCGCACTTATTTAAAATAAACGAATATTACTTGAAAATGGAACAATTGCAACTAAAATCTTGTCTTTCTTGGGGGATTTTGCTATGAAATATATGTTCCTTTTTAGCCTTATCAATATCCCCACACTTGAGCGTTGCTTGTCCTCAAGCAATACAGTCTTGAAATAATATAATACATCACACGAATCACTTCTTTATTCTTCACACTTTGTACATCAGTGATTTTGATAGAGCGGTATAAACAATGATATTAACAATAGAACCATGGTTAAAGGTGGGTGTGTCATCCACAGTTGCCTTGGGTTTAGGTCAACGACACTTGCAATCAAATAGCCGATTTACTTTCGGTTTCCAAAGCAAAGTGCACATTAGAAAGGCGGTTTACAGTCCCACATGACTATAAAAATGTAGATCCTTTAGGAAATTGGATCTTTATGAAAACATTTGATCTTTTAAAAATTCAAGCTAGATTTTACCCTAGACAAGTTTTCTGATTTGACCCACCATCGGTGTTGCAAAATATATTTGTGGATCAATATTTTGGCTAAAAACATTTAGGTTCGTGTAATCCACTGCTATCCCGGTATCGGAAAGCACACATCCAATTTACTTGTTCCGTATATTACCTTTCGGTAAACTACCGTCCGGTTGTAAAGGAAAGTGATGAACAAGAAACTGTTAAGGCAATGTCCCGTGACATGCATTTGATTATGGTCTAAAAACGTGTCGGATGCTAGTACTATCCTTGGTAGGAGCAATAGTAAAGATCATCCTATAATTTTTCGGTCTGGCACAAGGTCCTGTCTCCGACCATGCTATGCAACCACCGTTCTTACGGTTGACACCCAATTTTGTTCAGGTGACCTAATGAATTCCAGGTGAATTCCTAGGATTTTACGTTCAATGGTAATGAACGCATTGAAAATGGGTTTTCAGAAAACAAATCGGTTTGTATTTTTGATCAAAATATTTTCTCGTTCAAGCTCGAGTTTAGATATCATTGAATTCCATGAGTTTGAATTCTCAATCTTTAAGGTCAATCTCTAGGATTGAGTAATATCAGTCTTAAAAGCTGATTTTTAATCTTTAAGGAGATTATCCTTTCTGGGGATCTGATTCATTAGTCTTATCAAGCTAATTTGCACGGTGCCCCCCCATTGTACGAGATAAATCCTTCTCATGGTTAGGATAAATCTGACCACATGGCGACCCTGTTTGATGCTGAGGTCCGTGGATTTCCTGCTGATTTTAGAGATGACTTTTCTAGATTTTTCGTCAACCTACAGCTGGTCTAGACGACAACTTCATGACCTAAATCAAGAAGCGCGTTTCTTTTTCGGAAGACTTTACTTCCTTTTAATGATGGAATTGATTCATCGTGTAGATCCATCTTTCTTTCAAAAGTATTATAGTAAATCGGGTAAAACTGATTAGTATCATCCAAAACAAAAGTACCTGCAATAATCTTGTACAAAGATATGTGATAGATAGTTTTTAATTGAATAACTTGGTACATTCTCCCCACACTTAGTTTCTTTCTTTGCCTTTTTATTCTCCTTTATTCCATTTTAAATGAATTCAAGCATTTTAGGTTGTTTCTCAATTTATGTCCTTTCCGAGGTAACGATAATTTCGGTATTATCACCTAGTTTTCACCGTTCATAAATATGTATAAACATGATTTTGACTTCATTTAATTGAAAATTTTTCAAATTTTCACAAAATTTGGCAAATAAACCAAGTATAAACCTGAGAGAATTTATAACCCTTCCCCACACTTAAGATCATGCAATGCCCTCATTTGCATGAAATCAGACTATAATTTAAATTCATGAGGGTGATTAGCGTGGAAAAGTGATTAAAAATACCGAGTTTGTAATTACAAAGCTCGTCGAATGATAGATGGCGCCTCATCGTTCATTCCTTCATTTGTTATATGATATTTGTTGTTTTGCGTCTTATCGTCAAAATTAGTACCTTTTGCTGAACTTTAATGACAGTCTTTGAAAGTGCATTGTTTTACCCTGTTTTGTACATAAGATAAAATACAAACATATATATATATATATATATATATATATATATATATATATATATATATATATATATATATATATATATATATATATATATATATATATATATATATGTTTTTTTTTTTTTTTTGAAGTTTGGTTTATAACCCCACTTTTCAAAAATTTATAAAGTATAATATTTTTGGCATACTTTAAATCAATAAAATTAAAAATAATGATAACAAAATTTGTCGCCCCGCCCTCGGGTAAAGTAATTTCGGCTTAATGACCTAGTCTTCAACTCACGACGAATTTTAGAAATCATTTTTTCAACTTAATGAATTAAAGTAAATTTTGTTTTTAAAAACTTAAATTGAAATGCATATTAATTTCATAAAAAAAACCTACAAAACAAAAATTCAGAATGGAGGGAGAAAACTAGTTCTTTAGTGTCTGCTAGCGGAAAAGACCAATCGGATTCCATTCTCAGAACTACACGAGAACAGAACAACTAACTCCAAACAGCATTTTCTTTTTAGAATATTTGAATCTCCTCACACTTAGGTAGCCGTGGGGTCAAAATTGTGATTAACTTCATCGTTAATTTCTCTTGGTCCATAATCAACTTGCATATCCGTGACTTTTTCTTTAAGCCATTGGTCGGATTCCTGTGTAATATCCACAATTTCAACTAGTTTCTCCTTTTCTTTAGGTGATAGATTGGATACTAACCGGTTACATAACTTAAAGTTCCCCTTGGTTTTAGCATCGCGAATCCATTTAATAAGTTTCTTCATTGAACTATTAATAACGGGATCATTTAATTTCGTATCAACAACGGGGTTCTTTGTTATCATGTCATCATTAGGTGTTACTTCATTTTCCCCACACTTAGGCGTTTCATTATTGCTAAGTATTACCGTTGGAGTTGGTAAAACAACATGGTTCTTACCAATCGTTTTTTCTGGTTCAACGGTTTTGGTTGGTGGAGATTTAGTCTTTCAAATCATAAAGGTGATCGATTTGTCACCACTACTAAGTGTCATTCTACCATTTCCTACATCAAATAACGCCTTGGTGGACGCTAAGAATGGTCGACCTAAAATTAGAGGAATGTTTGGGTCCTCTTCTATGTTAATGACAATGAATTCGACTAGAAAGGTTAAATTACCTACTTGAACGGGTAGGTTGTCAACAATTCCAACTGGGTGTTTAATGGTTTGATCAAAGAGTCGAACACTCATATCCGTTGGACTTAACTTACCTACTCCTAATCTCTTATATAATGAAAGAGGCATAACACTTACACTTGCACCTAAATCTGCTAGTGCATCATACATGACACAATCACTAAGTAGACAAGGAACAATAAATTCACCCGGATCACCTATCCTAGGAGGAGGTTTTGGTGGAACTGTCTTCACCGGGTTTACTTCTACGGCTTTTGTTTCTTGTACTTTCTTATTCTTTTTCTTCTTCTTCTTTCCAGAGGTATCATAATCTTTATTACCTATCACTTGCTCATACTCAACTCCTTTTCTTGGAAACGGGATGGGTGGTTTGTATGGTGCCACCACTGGCTTTACATACTCGGGTGGTGGTGGTGTAACTTCTTCATTGTTACTCTCATCTAAAACCTTCCCATCTTCTGATGCTGGTTTTTCAGAATTTGTTGAAACCATATTAACATTTTCATTCCGAGGATTTACTTCAGTATTACTCGGTAGCTTTCCTTGTTTCCTTTCACTCATCAATCTAACAAGAGTACCTACTTGTTTTTCTAGATTCAAAATAGAAGCTTGTTGAGTTCTAAATGACTGATCAAACCTCTCATTCGTTTGAGTTTGAGTTTCAATAAATTGTGTTTGAGATTCAACTAGCTTTAATACCACTTCTTCCATATTTGACTTTTTCTCTTCGGTTTGTTGTTGTGGTTTATATAAGCCAGGTCTTTGTTGATTGAAAGTGTTGTTTTGAGTTGGTTGGTTATTCGGACCTTGTTGGTTATACGAGTTATTGTCGGGTCCTTTTGGATTGTAAAGAATGTTTTGATTTCGATTGAAGTTTGGCCTTGGCGGTTGATAATTATTCTGATAACTATTTTCCAGCCTTTGGTTCATGTAGACAACATTCTCACGTTGTTCCATCGTTTGTTCAATGTGACAGTCTTTCATTAAGTGTGGTCCACCGCATTGCTCACAACTAATTCGTATTACGTGAATATCTTTATTCATCTTTTCCATTCGTCTCTCGAAAGCATCTATTTTTGCAGAAACGGAATCAAAGTTATGGCTAGAATCGGCTCTAGCCGCTTTAGATGAACGATATATATCTTTCTCTTGGTGCCACTCATGAGAGTGGGAGGCTGTGTTATCAATAATTTTGTAAGCTTCAGTTGCGGTTTTCTTCATAATGGAACCACCAGCTGTTATGTCGATGTCTTTTCGTGTAGCAACGTTGACACCTTGGTAGAATATTTGTACTATTTGATAAGTATCTAAACCGTGTTGAGGACTGAAATGTCCCGTTCTTATTGATTAAAAACGTTCCATATTAATTGATTTCGTTGCGAGGTTTTGACCTCTATATGAGACGTTTTTCAAAGACTGCATTCATTTTTAAAACAAACCATAACCTTTATTTCATAAATAAAGGTTTAAAAAGCTTTACGTAGATTATCAAATAATGATAATCTAAAATATCCTGTTTACACACGACCATTACATAATGGTTTACAATACAAATATGTTACATCGAAATCAGTTTCTTGAATGCAGTTTTTACACAATATCATACAAACATGGACTCCAAATCTTGTCCTTATTTTAGTATGCAACAGCGGAAGCTCTTAATATTCACCTGAGAATAAACATGCTTTAAACGTCAACAAAAATGTTGGTGAGTTATAGGTTTAACCTATATATATCAAATCGTAACAATAGACCACAAGATTTCATATTTCAATACACATCCCATACATAGAGATAAAAATCATTCATATGGTGAACACCTGGTAACCGACAATAACAAGATGCATATATAAGAATATCCCCATCATTCCGGGACACCCTTCGGATATGATATAAATTTCGAAGTACTAAAGCATCCGGTACTTTGGATGGGGTTTGTTAGGCCCAATAGATCTATCTTTAGGATTCGCGTCAATTAGGGTGTCTGTTCCCTAATTCTTAGATTACCAGACTTAATAAAAAGGGGCATATTCGATTTCGATAATTCAACCATAGAATGTAGTTTCACGTACTTGTGTCTATTTTGTAAATCATTTATAAAACCTGCATGTATTCTCATCCCAAAAATATTAGATTTTAAAAGTGGGACTATAACTCACTTTCACAGATTTTTACTTCGTCGGGAAGTAAGACTTGGCCACTGGTTGATTCACGAACCTATAACAATATATACATATATATCAAAGTATGTTTAAAATATATTTACAACACTTTTAATATATTTTGATGTTTTAAGTTTATTAAGTCAGCTGTCCTCGTTAGTAACCTACAACTAGTTGTCCACAGTTAGATGTACAGAAATAAATCGATAAATATTATCTTGAATCAATCCACGACCCAGTGTATACGTATCTCAGTATTGATCACAACTCAAACTATATATATTTTGGAATCAACCTCAACCCTGTATAGCTAACTCCAACATTCACATATAGAGTGTCTATGGTTGTTCCGAAATATATATAGATGTGTCGACATGATAGGTCGAAACATTGTATACGTGTCTATGGTATCTCAAGATTACATAATATACAATACAAGTTGATTAAGTTATGGTTGGAATAGATTTGTTACCAATTTTCACGTAGCTAAAATGAGAAAAATTATCCAATCTTGTTTTACCCATAACTTCTTCATTTTAAATCCGTTTTAAGTGAATCAAATTGCTATGGTTTCATATTGAACTCTATTTTATGAATCTAAACAGAAAAAGTATAGGTTTATAGTCGGAAAAATAAGTTACAAGTCGTTTTTGTAAAGGTAGTCATTTCAGTCGAAAGAACGACGTCTAGATGACCATTTTAGAAAACATACTTCCACTTTGAGTTTAACCATAATTTTTGGATATAGTTTCATGTTCATAATAAAAAATCATTTTCTCAGAATAACAACTTTTAAATCAAAGTTTATCATAGTTTTTAATTAACTAACCCAAAACAGCCCGCGGTGTTACTACGACGGCGTAAATCCGGTTTTACGGTGTTTTTCGTGTTTCCAGGTTTTAAATCATTAAGTTAGCATATCATATAGATATAGAACATGTGTTTAGTTGATTTTAAAAGTCAAGTTAGAAGGATTAACTTTTGTTTGCGAACAAGTTTAGAATTAACTAAACTATGTTCTAGTGATTACAAGTTTAAACCTTCGAATAAGATAGCTTTATATGTATGAATCGAATGATGTTATGAACATCATTACTACCTTAATTTCCTTGGATAAACCTACTGGAAAAGAGAAAAATGGATCTAGCTTCAATGGATCCTTGGATGGCTCGAAGTTCTTGAAGCAGAATCATGACACGAAAACAAGTTCAAGTAAGATCATCACTTGAAATAAGATTGTTATAGTTATAGAAATTGAACCAAAGTTTGAATATGATTATTACCTTGTATTAGAATGATAACCTACTGTAAGAAACAAAGATTTCTTGAGGTTGGATGATCACCTTACAAGATTGGAAGTGAGCTAGCAAACTTGAAAGTATTCTTGATTTTATGAAACTAGAACTTTTGGAATTTATGAAGAACACTTAGAACTTGAAGATAGAACTTGAGAGAGATCAATTAGATGAAGAAAATTGAAGAATGAAAGTGTTTGTAGGTGTTTTTGGTCGTTGGTGTATGGATTAGATATAAAGGATATGTAATTTTGTTTTCATGTAAATAAGTCATGAATGATTACTCATATTTTTGTAATTTTATGAGATATTTCATGCTAGTTGCCAAATGATGGTTCCCACATGTGTTAGGTGACTCACATGGGCTGCTAAGAGCTGATCATTGAAGTGTATATACCAATAGTACATACATCTAAAAGCTGTGTATTGTACGAGTACGAATACGGGTGCATACGAGTAGAATTGTTGATGAAACTGAACGAGGATGTAATTGTAAGCATTTTTGTTAGGTAGAAGTATTTTGATAAGTGTATTGAAGTCTTTCAAAAGTGTATAAATACATATTAAAACACTACATGTATATACATTTTAACTGAGTCGTTAAGTCATCGTTAGTCGTTACATGTAAATGTTGTTTTGAAACCTTTAGGTTAACGATCTTGTTAAATGTTGTTAACCCAATGTTTATAATATCAAAAGAGATTTTAAATTATTATATTATCATGATATTATGATGTACGAATATCTCTTAATATGATATATATACATTAAATGTCGTTACAACGATAATCGTTACATATATGTCTCGTTTCAAAATCATTAAGTTAGTAGTCTTGTTTTTACATATGTAGTTCATTGTTAATATAATTAATGATATGTTTACTTATCATAATATCATGTTAACTATATATATAACCATATATATGTCATCATATAGTTTTTACAAGTTTTAACGTTCGTGAATCACCGATCAACTTGGGTGGTCAATTGTCTATATGAAACCTATTTCAATTAATCAAGTCTTAACAAGTTTGATTGCTTAACATGTTGGAAACATTTAATCATGTAAATATCAATCTCAATTAATATATATAAACATGGAAAAGTTCGGGTCACTACAGTACCTACCCGTTAAATAAATTTCGTCCCGAAATTTTAAGTTGTTGAAGGTGTTGACGAATCTTCTGGAAATAGATGCGGGTATTTCTTCTTCATCTGATCTTCACGCTCCCAGGTGAACTCGGGTCCTCTACTAGCATTCCATCGAACCTTAACAATTGGTATCTTGTTTTGCTTAAGTCTTTTAACCTCACGATCCATTATTTCGACGGGTTCTTCGATGAATTGGAGTTTTTCGTTGATTTGGATTTCATCTAACGGAATAGTGAGATCTTCTTTAGCAAAACATTTCTTTAAATTCGAGACGTGGAAAGTGTTATGTACAGCCGCGAGTTGTTGAGGTAACTCTAGTCGGTAAGCTACTGGTCCGACACGATCAATAATCTTGAATGGTCCAATATACCTTGGATTTAATTTCCCTCGTTTACCAAATCGAACAACGCCTTTCCAAGGTGCAACTTTAAGCATGACCATCTCTCCAATTTCAAATTCTATATCTTTTCTTTTAATGTCAGCGTAGCTCTTTTGTCGACTTTGGGCGGTTTTCAATCGTTGTTGAATTTGGATGATCTTCTCGGTAGTTTCTTGTATAATCTCCGAACCCGTAATCTGTCTATCCCCCACCTCACTCCAACAAATCGGAGACCTGCACTTTCTACCATAAAGTGCTTCAAACGGCGCCATCTCAATGCTTGAATGGTAGCTGTTGTTGTAGGAAAATTCTGCTAACGGTAGATGTCGATCCCATCTGTTTCCGAAATCAATAACACATGCTCGTAGCATGTCTTCAAGCGTTTGTATCGTCCTTTCGCTCTGCCCATCAGTTTGTGGATGATAGGCAGTACTCATGTCTAGACGAGTTCCTAATGCTTGCTGTAATGTCTGCCAGAATCTTGAAATAAATCTGCCATCCCTATCAGAGATAATAGAGATTGGTATTCCATGTCTGGAGACGACTTCCTTCAAATACAGTCGTGCTAACTTCTCCATCTTGTCATCTTCTCTTATTGGTAGGAAGTGTGCTGATTTGGTGAGACGATCAACTATTACCCAAATAGTATCAAAACCACTTGCAGTCCTTGGCAATTTAGTGATGAAATCCATGGTAATGTTTTCCCATTTCCATTCCGGGATTTCGGGTTGTTGAAGTAGACCTGATGGTTTCTGATGCTCAGCTTTGACCTTAGAACACGTCAAACATTCTCCCACGTATTTAGCAACATCGGCTTTCATACCCGGCCACCAAAAATGTTTCTTGAGATCCTTGTACATCTTCCCCGTTCCAGGATGTATTGAGTATCTGGTTTTATGAGCTTCTCTAAGTACCATTTCTCTCATATCTCCAAATTTTGGTACCCAAATCCTTTCAGCCCTATACCGGGTTCCGTCTTCCCGAATATTAAGATGCTTCTCCGATCCTTTGGGTATTTCATCCTTTAAATTTCCCTCTTTTAAAACTCCTTGTTGCGCCTCCTTTATTTGAGTAGTAAGGTTATTATGAATCATTATATTCATAGATTTTACTCGAATGGGTTCTCTGTCCTTCCTGCTCAAGGCATCGGCTACCACATTTGCCTTCCCCGGGTGGTAACGAATCTCAAAGTCGTAATCATTCAATAATTCAATCCACCTACGCTGCCTCATATTCAGTTGTTTCTGATTAAATATGTGTTGAAGACTTTTGTGGTCGGTATATATAATACTTTTGACCCCATATAAGTAGTGCCTCCAAGTCTTTAATGCAAAAACAACCGCGCCTAATTCCAAATCATGCGTCGTATAATTTTGTTCGTGAATCTTCAATTGTCTAGACGCATAAGCAATCACCTTCGTTCGTTGCATTAATACACAACCGAGACCTTGCTTTGATGCGTCACAATAAATCACAAAATCATCATTCCCTTCAGGCAATGACAATATAGGTGCCGTAGTTAGCTTTTTCTTCAATAACTGAAACGCTTTCTCTTGTTCATCATTCCATTCAAATTTCTTCCCTTTATGCGTTAATGCAGTCAAGGGTTTTGCTATTCTGGAAAAGTCTTGGATGAACCTTCTGTAGTAACCAGCTAGTCCTAAAAACTGGCGTATGTGTTTTGGAGTTTTCGGGGTTTCCCACTTTTCAACAGTTTCTATCTTTGCCGGATCCACCTTAATACCTTCTTTGTTCACTATGTGACCTAGGAATTGAACTTCTTGCAACCAAAATGCACACTTTGAAAACTTAGCGTACAATTCTTCCTTCCTCAATACTTCTAACACCTTTCTCAAATGTTCACCGTGTTCTTGGTCATTCTTTGAGTAAATAAGTATGTCATCAATGAAAACAATGACAAACTTGTCAAGGTATGGTCCACACACTCGGTTCATAAGGTCCATGAACACAGCTGGTGCATTAGTTAAACCAAACGGCATGACCATAAACTCGTAATGACCGTAACGTGTTCTGAAAGCAGTCTTTGGAATATCATCTTCTTTCACCCGCATTTGATGATACCCGGAACGTAAGTCAATCTTTGAATAAACAGACGAGCCTTGTAGTTGATCAAATAAGTCGTCGATTCTCGGTAGTGGGTAGCGGTTCTTGATGGTAAGTTTGTTCAACTCTCGGTAGTCGATACACAACCTGAATGTACCATCTTTCTTCTTGACAAACAAAACAGGAGCTCCCCACGGTGATGTGCTTGGTCGAATGAAACCACGCTCTAAAAGTTCTTGTAATTGGCTTTGTAGTTCTTTCATCTCGCTGGGTGCGAGTCTGTATGGAGCACGAGCTATTGGTGCAGCTCCTGGTACAAGATCTATTTGAAATTCAACGGATCGATGTGGGGGTAATCCCGGTAATTCTTTCGGAAATACATCGGGAAATTCTTTTGCAATGGGAACATCATTGATGCTCTTTTCTCCAGTTTGTACTTTCTCGACGTGTGCTAGAACAGCATAGCAACCTTTTCTTATTAGTTTTTGTGCCTTCAAATTACTAATAAGATGTAGCTTCGTGTTGCCCTTTTCTCCGTACACCATTAAGGGTTTTCCTTTTTCTCGTATAATGCGAATTGCATTTTTGTAACAAACGATCTCCGCTTTCACTTCTTTCAACCAGTCCATACCGATTATCACATCAAAACTCCCTAACTCTACTGGTATCAAATCAATCTTAAATGTTTCGCTAACCAGTTTAATTTCTCGATTCCGACATATATTATCTGCTGAAATTAATTTACCATTTGCTAATTCGAGTAAAAATTTACTATCCAAAGGCGTCAATGGACAACTTAATTTAGCACAAAAATCTCTACTCATATAGCTTCTATCCGCACCCGAATCAAATAAAACGTAAGCAGATTTATTGTCAATAAGAAACGTACCCGTAACAAGCTCCGGGTCTTCCTGTGCCTCTGCCGCATTAATATTGAAAACTCTTCCGCGGCTTTGTCCATTCGTGTTCTCCTGGTTCGGGCAATTTCTAATAATGTGGCCTGCTTTCCCACATTTATAACAAACTACATTGGCATAACTTGCTCCGACACTACTTGCTCCGCCATTACTCGTTCCGACACCATTTGTTCCTTTCGTTCTATTAACCCCTGGTCCGTAGACCTCACACTTCGCCGCGCTATGACCATTTCTTTTACACTTGTTGCAAAATTTGGTGCAGAACCCCGAGTGATACTTTTCACACCTTTGGCATAGTTGCTTCTGATTGTTGTTGTTGTTGCGGTTATTATTGTTGTTGGGATGATTGTTGTAGTTGCTGTTGTTGTTGTTGTTGTTGTTGTTGTTGGGCCGTTTGTTGTAGTTGCGATTGATGTTGCGATTGTTGGGATAATTGTTGCGATTATTGTTGTAATTGCTGTTGTTGTATTGGTGATTCTTATCACCGTTTTCCTCCCACTTTCTTTTGACTTGCTTCACATTGGCCTCTTCAGCAGTCTGTTCTTTAATTCTTTCTTCAATCTGGTTCACTAGTTTGTGAGCCATTCTACATGCCTGTTGTATGGAGGCGGGCTCGTGTGAACTTATATCTTCTTGGATTCTTTCCGGTAATCCTTTCACAAACGCGTCGATCTTCTCTTCCTCATCTTCGAATGCTCCCGGACACAATAGGCACAATTCTGTGAATCGTCTTTCGTACGTGGTAATATCAAATCCTTGGGTTCGTAACCCTCTAAGTTCTGTCTTGAGCTTATTGACCTCGGTTCTGGGACGGTACTTCTCGTTCATCAAGTGCTTGAATGCTGACCACGGTAGTGCGTATGCATCATCTTGTCCCACTTGCTCTAGATAGGTATTCCACCATGTTAACGCAGAACCTGTGAAGGTATGCGTAGCGTACTTCACTTTGTCCTCTTCAGTACACTTACTTATGGCAAACACCGATTCAACCTTCTCGGTCCACCGTTTCAATCCGATCGGTCCTTCGGTTCCATCAAATTCCAAAGGTTTGCAGGCAGTGAATTCTTTGTAGGTGCATCCTACACGATTTCCTGTACTGCTAGATCCAAGGTTATTGTTGGTATGTAGCGCAGCCTGTACTGCGGCTATGTTTGAAGCTATAAAAGTACGGAATTCCTCTTCATTCATATTCACGGTGTGTCGAGTAGTCGGTGCCATTTCCTTCAAAATAGTCAAATGGAACAAGTTAATCATACAGAATATTAAGAGTAGTTAATAGTATTTCGTAGCATAATATGAACTCATTTATAAAAGCTTTTTCTTCATATTAGCATTTTATAAGTTTAAATTCGGGTAGTACCTACCCGTTAAGTTCATACTTAGTAGCTAATATACAATTCAACTACTACAATTCTATATGAAAAACTGATTGTAATAATATTTCACGTTCAAACTTTTACACAATATTTTACAAACTTACAATACCGTTTATTTTACATATAGCATGAAATATAGCACACAATAAATTTGATACAAGATGGTTGTGAAGATAATTCTAGCTAGTACACAAGTCGTTCAGCAAAGGCAATAAAGACACGTAATTCATACGTCCAGAAACAAGTCATGCATTCTGGTTTTACTAGGACTACTTCCCATCCTTGGTCTTGTGCAACATAACCGTTATGGCCGTTGATAAGACAGCGTGTTGTAACGTCATCAAAGGGACGAGGGTTACGTAATGTCCAACAGTCCCGTAATAATCTAAAAACCTCATTTCTTACCCCAATTACCGACTCCGTCACTTGTGGAAACGTTTTGTTTAATAGTTGTAGCCCGATGTTCTTGTTCTCACTTTGGTGAGAAGCGAACATTACTAATCCGTAAGCATAACATGCTTCTTTATGTTGCATGTTAGCCGCTTTTTCTAAATCACGAAGTCCAATATTCGGATATATTGAGTCAAAATAATTTCTTAACCCGTTGCGTAAAATAGCATTTGGGTTCCCCGCAATATATGCGTCAAAGTAAACACATCGTAACTTATGGGTTTCCCAATGTGATATCCCCCATCTTTCAAACGAAAGTCTCTTATAAACCAAGACATTCTTGGAACGTTCTTCGAATGTCTTACAAACTGATCTCGCCTTAAATAGTTGTGCCGAAGAATTCTGGCCGACTCTAGACAAGATTTCATCAATCATGTCTCCGGGTAGGTCTCTTAAAATATTGGGTTGTCTATCCATTTTGTGTTTTTAAACTGTAAAATAGACAAGAGTTAGTTTCATAAAAAAATACTTATTAATACAAGCAATTTTTACATATATCATAAAGCATAAGAACACTATATTACATATATTACACCACACGAATACAACTATCTTATTCCGACTCGCTCGTTTCTTCTTCTTCGGTTTTGGTTCGTTTTGCCAAGTTTCTAGGGATATATGATGTTCCCCTAATACGAGCCGTCGTTGTCCACATTGGTTTAGAAAAACCTGGTGGTTTAGAGGTTCCCGGGTCATTGTTACAACTTAAGGACTTCGGGGGTTGACGATACATATAAAGTTCATCGGGGTTGGAATTAGATTTCTCTATTTTTATGCCCTTTCCCTTATTATTTTCTTTTGCCTTTTTAAATTCAGTTGGGGTAATTTCTATAACATCATCGGAATTCTCGTCGGAATCCGATTCATCGGAGAATTGGTAATCCTCCCAATATTTTGCTTCCTTGGCGGAAACACCATTGACCATAATTAACTTTGGTCGGTTGGTTGAGGATTTTCTTTTACTTAACCGTTTTATTATTTCCCCCACCGGTTCTATTTCTTCATCCGGTTCCGATTCTTCTTCCGGTTCCGATTCTTCTTCCGGTTCCGACTCTTCTTCCGGTTCCTCTTCGGGAACTTGTGAATCAGTCCACAAATCATTCCAATTTACATTTGACTCTTCATTATTATTAGGTGAGTCAATGGGACTTGTTCTAGAGGTAGACATCTATCACATAATATCAAACACGTTAAGAGATTAATATATCACATAATATTCATATGTTAAAAATATATAGTTTCCAACAAAAATGTTAAGCAATCATTTTTAAAGAAAACACGGTCGAAGTCCAGACTCACTAATGCATCCTAACAAACTCGATAAGACACACTAATGCAAATTTTCTGGTTCTCTAAGACCAACGCTCTGATACCAACTGAAATGTCCCGTTCTTATTGATTAAAAACGTTCCATATTAATTGATTTCGTTGCGAGGTTTTGACCTCTATATGAGACGTTTTTCAAAGACTGCATTCATTTTTAAAACAAACCATAACCTTTATTTCATAAATAAAGGTTTAAAAAGCTTTACGTAGATTATCAAATAATGATAATCTAAAATATCCTGTTTACACACGACCATTACATAATGGTTTACAATACAAATATGTTACATCGAAATCAGTTTCTTGAATGCAGTTTTTACACAATATCATACAAACATGGACTCCAAATCTTGTCCTTATTTTAGTATGCAACAGCGGAAGCTCTTAATATTCACCTGAGAATAAACATGCTTTAAACGTCAACAAAAATGTTGGTGAGTTATAGGTTTAACCTATATATATCAAATCGTAACAATAGACCACAAGATTTCATATTTCAATACACATCCCATACATAGAGATAAAAATCATTCATATGGTGAACACCTGGTAACCGACAATAACAAGATGCATATATAAGAATATCCCCATCATTCCGGGACACCCTTCGGATATGATATAAATTTCGAAGTACTAAAGCATCCGGTACTTTGGATGGGGTTTGTTAGGCCCAATAGATCTATCTTTAGGATTCGCGTCAATTAGGGTGTCTGTTCCCTAATTCTTAGATTACCAGACTTAATAAAAAGGGGCATATTCGATTTCGATAATTCAACCATAGAATGTAGTTTCACGTACTTGTGTCTATTTTGTAAATCATTTATAAAACCTGCATGTATTCTCATCCCAAAAATATTAGATTTTAAAAGTGGGACTATAACTCACTTTCACAGATTTTTACTTCGTTGGGAAGTAAGACTTGGCCACTGGTTGATTCACGAACCTATAACAATATATACATATATATCAAAGTATGTTTAAAATATATTTACAACACTTTTAATATATTTTGATGTTTTAAGTTTATTAAGTCAGCTGTCCTCGTTAGTAACCTACAACTAGTTGTCCACAGTTAGATGTACAGAAATAAATCGATAAATATTATCTTGAATCAATCCACGACCCAGTGTATACGTATCTCAGTATTGATCACAACTCAAACTATATATATTTTGGAATCAACCTCAACCCTGTATAGCTAACTCCAACATTCACATATAGAGTGTCTATGGTTGTTCCGAAATATATATAGATGTGTCGACATGATAGGTCGAAACATTGTATACGTGTCTATGGTATCTCAAGATTACATAATATACAATACAAGTTGATTAAGTTATGGTTGGAATAGATTTGTTACCAATTTTCACGTAGCTAAAATGAGAAAAATTATCCAATCTTGTTTTACCCATAACTTCTTCATTTTAAATCCGTTTTAAGTGAATCAAATTGCTATGGTTTCATATTGAACTCTATTTTATGAATCTAAACAGAAAAATTATAGGTTTATAGTCGGAAAAATAAGTTACAAGTCGTTTTTGTAAAGGTAGTCATTTCAGTCGAAAGAACGACGTCTAGATGACCATTTTAGAAAACATACTTCCACTTTGAGTTTAACCATAATTTTTGGATATAGTTTCATGTTCATAATAAAAATCATTTTCTCAGAATAACAACTTTTAAATCAAAGTTTATCATAGTTTTTAATTAACTAACCCAAAACAGCCCGCGGTGTTACTACGACGGCGTAAATCCGGTTTTACGGTGTTTTTCGTGTTTCCAGGTTTTAAATCATTAAGTTAGCATATCATATAGATATAGAACATGTGTTTAGTTGATTTTAAAAGTCAAGTTAGAAGGATTAACTTTTGTTTGCGAACAAGTTTAGAATTAACTAAACTATGTTCTAGTGATTACAAGTTTAAACCTTCGAATAAGATAGCTTTATATGTATGAATCGAATGATGTTATGAACATCATTACTACCTTAATTTCCTTGGATAAACCTACTGGAAAAGAGAAAAATGGATCTAGCTTCAATGGATCCTTGGATGGCTCGAAGTTCTTGAAGCAGAATCATGACACGAAAACAAGTTCAAGTAAGATCATCACTTGAAATAAGATTGTTATAGTTATAGAAATTGAACCAAAGTTTGAATATGATTATTACCTTGTATTAGAATGATAACCTACTGTAAGAAACAAAGATTTCTTGAGGTTGGATGATCACCTTACAAGATTGGAAGTGAGCTAGCAAACTTGAAAGTATTCTTGATTTTATGAAACTAGAACTTTTGGAATTTATGAAGAACACTTAGAACTTGAAGATAGAACTTGAGAGAGATCAATTAGATGAAGAAAATTGAAGAATGAAAGTGTTTGTAGGTGTTTTTGGTCGTTGGTGTATGGATTAGATATAAAGGATATGTAATTTTGTTTTCATGTAAATAAGTCATGAATGATTACTCATATTTTTGTAATTTTATGAGATATTTCATGCTAGTTGCCAAATGATGGTTCCCACATGTGTTAGGTGACTCAAATGGGCTGCTAAGAGCTGATCATTGAAGTGTATATACCAATAGTACATACATCTAAAAGCTGTGTATTGTACGAGTACGAATACGGGTGCATACGAGTAGAATTGTTGATGAAACTGAACGAGGATGTAATTGTAAGCATTTTTGTTAGGTAGAAGTATTTTGATAAGTGTATTGAAGTCTTTCAAAAGTGTATAAATACATATTAAAACACTACATGTATATACATTTTAACTGAGTCGTTAAGTCATCGTTAGTCGTTACATGTAAATGTTGTTTTGAAACCTTTAGGTTAACGATCTTGTTAAATGTTGTTAACCCAATGTTTATAATATCAAAAGAGATTTTAAATTATTATATTATCATGATATTATGATGTACGAATATCTCTTAATATGATATATATACATTAAATGTCGTTACAACGATAATCGTTACATATATGTCTCGTTTCAAAATCATTAAGTTAGTAGTCTTGTTTTTACATATGTAGTTCATTGTTAATATAATTAATGATATGTTTACTTATCATAATATCATGTTAACTATATATATAACCATATATATGTCATCATATAGTTTTTACAAGTTTTAACGTTTGTGAATCACCGATCAACTTGGGTGGTCAATTGTCTATATGAAACCTATTTCAATTAATCAAGTCTTAACAAGTTTGATTGCTTAACATGTTGGAAACATTTAATCATGTAAATATCAATCTCAATTAATATATATAAACATGGAAAAGTTCGGGTCACTACAAGGACATCCTCTCAACATCCTTCCGAATCTTGTCCACGCCTCATATAATGTTTCATTTGGCTTTTGCGCGAACGTAACAATTTCTCCTTGAAGTCTCACGGCTTTAGATGCCGGAAAGAATTGTTTAAGAAATTTTTCAACTAAAACATCCCATGTATCAATCGCCCCTTCAGGTAACAATTCTAACCAATCTTTGGCTTCTCCCTTTAAAGTCCAGGGAAATAACATGAGATAGATCTGCTCATCTTCCACTTCTCGGATTTTGAATAGTGTACAAATTCTTTTAAACGTACGAAGGTGTTCGTTACGATCTTCATTCGGTGCACCACTGAATTGGCATTGGTTAGTTACCATGTGTAGGATTTGTCCTTTAATTTCATAATCTGGAGCATTAACTTCTGGTTTAATAATGGCGTGACCTTGGCCCGTGCATTTAGCCCTCATTCGATCTTCCATACTTAGAGGTTCTAGATTTTCCATGATTGGATTTGTTGTATCCGAATCACTAGAGGATTCTGATTTAACGGTTTGGGGTTCAGGATCTTGGAATTGTCCTTGAATATCTTCCGGGTTCTTAGTTGTGAAATCGGGTTCAAAAGATGGATTATCGGAAATATGAGTTGGAGTACTTGGATTACTTGATGATGATTCTAAAGAAAAATCAACGGCGGCAATATTCGCTAGATGTCTTGATCGAGTTATAGGTGGTGAACGTATGAAAGGTGGTGAACGTTTTGCTCGGTGCATTCACAGGATATCCTATTAGTTATAAAAATAGAAAAACTTATATAAGTTGTCCAATCAATAGACTTTTCTGATTTTGCCCACGTTTTGAATAGCCAAAAGATGCAGCAGAGGGGCAGGATTCGTTTGGTCTCAATATAATTGAGGACTGTTTGGCTCCAATAACCCGGTCCACGTACAAATCCAACTATTACTACGAACCAGAAAATTTTGATGTCTATCAATTTAACCACTTAAAATAAATTTTCGTAATTTTAAGAAATTTAGAGAAGAAGTAGAAAAAAATCTAAGTCCTAAAAACTAGAATGGCGAGAAATAAGAGAGAAAAAGAGTGCGCGTCGAAAAGTGTCGAAAAATGAAAAAGACGAAGAGTGGTTTGTAAACACGCGGTTAATCCAACCTTATAACGATCACTATCTTAAAATTAAAGCTACAAATGGAGATCACTAATTGGAATTGTAATTGATACATAGGTAAACGCGTCGAAAAATAAAAATAAGAAAATAGCGCGAAAAATGGCGTCGCAAAATTCTAAAGCACCTAAAACTTAGTCTAAGGAATAAGCACTTAAGGGATTTTACGGCAAAGCCTAAAAATCTAAAAATGAAAATAACTATGGCAAAACTAAACTTAATACTAAAAGTTGTGACTGAGTCTAAAAATCTAAAGGTAATAAAACTTAAAATAATTTTTTTTTTTTTACGTTTTTGTTTTTGTTTTTTTTTTTTTTACGTTTTTGTTTTTTTTTTACGTTTTTTTTTTATATTTTTGCAAATATAAATTAAAAATATAGCGTTTTAGTGCTCCCCGGCAGCGGCGCCAAAAACTTGATGTCGTAGGGGGTGTATACAAAATAGTATTATTTTTAATACAAAATACTACAAAATATGACACAAGTTTTATTAATTTACGGATGGGATATACCTAAACCTTGCTACAACACTATAAGCAGTGTACCTAATCGTAGAGTAGTGTAGTTTTTAGTAAGTCCGGTTCGTTCCACAGGGAGCTAGTGATTACGTACTATATTTTTATAAAACTATATTTATATAAATATATATATATATATATATATATATATATATATATATATATATATATATATATATAAGTAGTAATATTATTATAAAAGGGGGTTTTTTACCGTTTAATGACCGGTTTGTCGATTTTATATTTTTAAGCGTAAAGATAAATGACAATAATTAAAGTGCGTAAAATATATAAATGACGATAAATAAAATAACAATAAATAAAATTGCGATAGAATATGAAATAAAAGGGTTATGCTTATTTAAACTTCCGTAATCATGATGTTTAACGTGTTGATTTTAATTTTATGCCCATGGGTTAATTGTCCTTTCTCGTGAATTATTTAATATGTCTGTTTGGTTTTTGTCCATAACAGTCCATCAGTCATAAATATAAAGTGCGAGTGTCCTCATCAAATTATTCTTATACCCGAAGTTAAATATTCCAACTAATTGGGGACTTAAACTGTAACAAGATTTTAATACTTTGTTTAATAATTACACCAGGATGTCGACTGAGTGTAACCCAAGGTTTTAATATTTTGTTATCAATTATACCAAGTGTCCTTGTACATAATTTCACCCATGTTTTAATTATTCTAGTGGCTATTAATCCATTCTCGTGTCCGGTTAAATGAACGATTATTCGTACATATAAATACCCCGCCCATCGTGTCCGATTGAGTGTATATGGTAATTTATAGGGACGCCCAATTGTAAATCTTTATATTAACATTAACAAACTATCATTTAGTTAAACAAATATAAAGCCCATTAATAGCCCATAGTCTAATTTCCACAAGTGTCGTTCTTTTGTCCAAACTCCAATTATGGTACAAAGCCCAATTACCCAATTTTAGTAATTAGCCCAACATCATGATTACTTCGTTTTAAATAAGCATAATAATAACTTAGCTACGAGACATTAATGTAAAAAGGTTGAACATAACTTACAAAAAATAGCGTAGCGTTACACGGACAGAATTTCGACTTACACACTCAAACGATCTCTATCATAAATCTTATTATTATCATAATTTAAAATTAAAATTAAGATTATTGTTATATCTTATTAAGTTAACATTATGATAGAGATATAGAATATAGATATTGGATAATAGATATAGATATTTGATCGATATATAGATAAAAAGAGGATAGAAAAAGTTGTGTTTTCATCGATCGAATACACTGCCTTTTATAGGCGAATTCTGAATTTGATTTTTCACTTACGACCCCTGAACTATGCTCAATTAACAACTTTTTATTATTTAATATTATTCTTATTATGAATTATTTAAATATTATATTTTATTCTTGTGCATAGTTGACTCGTAATTTTTACACCGTTGCGTCGAGCGTTGAGAGTTGACTCATGTCCCGGTTTCGGATTTTCGAACGTCCTTGCGTACAATTTAATATCTTGTACTTTGCGTTTTATAACTTGTACTCTTGTCATTTTTAGACGTTCTTCATCAATAATTTGAACCTTTTTAATTGTATCTTGTACTTTTTAGCTTTTTGGACCTTTTTGTCTTCAAATCGTCGTTTTCGCCTTTTGTCTTCGCACTTATTTAAAATAAACGAATATTACTTGAAAATGGAACAATTGCAACTAAAATCTTGTCTTTCTTGGGGGATTTTGCTATGAAATATATGTTCCTTTTTAGCCTTATCAGTATGTGTTTGAATGATACTTTAATGTTTTATTGATTAATGCATGATAATTATGAGTTTTGATAAAGAACCATTCTTGTGGGTGTTGATGATTGTTACTAGGTTGATTAGTGATCTTGTTTGAACAAAGGGAACCCTGTTTCAATTTAGTACACTAGTTTTCAATTGATTTGTCTTAACTAATTGGGTGCTTACTGGACCAAGGGGGTAAACCGGGTAACAAGGATTAAACAAAACAGGGGTGAATTGTGTGGAGCGAATGTGTAACCAATTGAATCTTAATCTTGTAATTAGTAATTACTAAGTCACAAACGAAAGAGGTCTTTGGTGAAAGGGAACCATAAGCTAATAAATCTAAGTTTGACGTGTTTGCTAAAAGAGAACTCTGGGTAAACCGACTCTGTAGTTGCATGTGTTAATAAATTGAACTGGTGCTTCATAACAAATCATCCGACACTGCGAATAGGAGATCTAGGCGAACATTCTTTTATCCATTGAATTCAAATATCTTTACTTTTCATCTAGTCAGCATTTATTTTTATAAACTTAAAAACATAAAAATATCGTCTTTTACTTTTAATTAATCTTTGATTTGGCTAATTGTTAAATAGCCACAAAACAAACTATCTTGTACTTTCGATTTTTCATAGATTAACTTAGTTTATTTTATTAGTTACAATCTTAATTCTCACGTTTAAACTGTCCTTGGAACAATTTCGGAATTACCAATTTTATACTATTACACGATCGGGTACACTGCCCGTTAGTGTGTAGTAATCTTTTAACCGGCATTTTCCATTATAAATTATAGACACGATTTTACACATCACTAACCCATCAACGAGTTGTACACTTGAAGCTACAAGCATCAAGGATGAGAACCGTGATGAGCAACAAGTACTAAGAACCCCACCGGAGCACCTTGATTACTGTTTTCGGGATCTGATTAGGCTCCTAGGCTACTGGAAAAGTTTATTTTCAGATAGCCTTTTTCGAGTAGATGACTTTCCGTTTAAGACTCGTCTCAATCCGAGTTACGGTTTGGGATTTATGGCCTTTTCAAAATCACTACACCCTTGTAACGTTGTGCTGAAAATTCTGACCTACTCGCACTTAAACCGTCGCCACGATCAAACGAAGATGATTTTGGTTCTAGAAATTGGTCAGAAACTACAGGACTCCCATACGGAGCCATAGCCACTGATTTCGCGTCTTTTCGATTTACATAGAGGTCGTATTGTTGTTAATCAGCCTATTGTTCCGATCTCTATACTTGTTAAACTTACTTAGCTTTTACGATGATGATTGATGATGATGATGACACTTAAACTTATTTTATACACTATTAGAACTTATGAGAACAACCTACTGACCTAGTAACCTTTGACTTAGGTTGACGACCTTTCGGACCGACTTACTACTTGCACACTTTCGTGACGACTTTTACTGCATATTCACTGTGAGTTATAGCATCCCTTTTTACTTTAACTATTTTGGGACTGAGAATACATGCGCTTTTTACATTTTACTTACTAGGCACGAGTACTTAAACTTTATATATGTGTGGGTTATACAATTGCATAAACTTTCCCCTTAGCTCGGTAACGTTTAGTCATTGGTTTTTGAACCGGTGAACGCGAATATTAGATATGGATCCATAGGGTTTGACATCCCCACTCGGGCTAGTCGCGCTAGCATTTAATGGGTGTTTAATACTTCATAAACTTACGCACTCGCCAAGTGTACTTTTAGGGGGTAATATTACGTTAAGTTAGTTACCGGGTGCCCACGGATAAGCATATACTTTATCATACTGATTTGAAATACTGATTTGAAATGCTGGTTGAAGCACTGAAATCTCGTGGCCTACATTACATTACTGATTATAGACAAACTATAGCTCACCAACATTCGTGTTGACTTTTTAAGCATGTATTTCTCAGGTGCTTATACGTTGTTGCTTCCGCTGTTAGACTTGCTGTCATGTTGTTATAGCTTCGCTGTTAAGGACCTGCTGTGTTAGTTTTCTGCTGCATTACTTAGAGATGTCTCAATCATGGAACTTTTCTTTTGCATTCGTAACTTATGTTATTTTCAAACAATGACTTTGTAATGACCTTTGTGTCACGTTATCTTTTGTAAAGTGCTATCTTTTTATGAATGCAAAACTAGTTTTCAAACAGCATATAGTGTTTGACCTTGTAATGATCCTGTTGTTGATGAACCGTACACGATGGTTTTGTACGGGGCGTCACATTTGGTATCAGAGCATTGGTTGTAGGGAATTAGGTTGCATTAGTGAGTCTAGACCAGACCGAGTAGGATTCACTGATAGGACTAATCTACAACTTTCTTGTTTACTTGTTTCTGTGGAACTTACTGCATGCTATTGTCTACTTTTACTGCTGTATGATCATATTGCATGCTATTGCTTGTCTTTACTGCCATACGAACTTGCTGTACGCTTATTTCCACTATTGCATGTTACTATCTGCTTTCGCATGTTACTTCTGTTTAGCACTGTTGTTATTATTTCCATGCTATGTACTGCTGTAGACAATCTAGGCTGTTGTAGTTACTATGCCTGATTACGTGCTTGCTACCCGTCTGCTTTTCACTGTACCGACTTGGAAATAAACTTATCTTTCCTAGTTCAGATGTTTTTCAGAACCCTTTTCCCACTCATCTAACCCTAAGGATTAGTATTGTAATCCACCTATTACTGTCGTTCCACCATTTCGGAAATCGAAACATTTCTTCACGCAAGCTTGGAAGAGTACCCCTCGGATTACGCGCCCACTAAAGTTGATCCTCGGAGGAGGAGATATGTGAGGACTTGTCGGAGTAACCGCACCCCGAGCTCACTCTAATTAGCCACGTACAACATATGAACATTAGAAGGTTGTTCACTTCCCGCAAGGTGACCCGTATCCCGTACGCTTTCATGACCGTCACTTATCTCTTTCATTCTACACCACTACTCGACGATCTAACGACACTTCTGGACTTAGGTTCCCAACTCTCTTAGGAATTGGAGAAGTCGGGAGGACATCTCCTTTCACAAGGTCATAGTGTCTTCCACTGATGCACAGCCATACCCAAGGACTTGGGAGTCGCCTCAAAACATATCATATTACTACTTGCTACACGTACAACTCGACGCAAGACCCAAATTGAATTTCTAGAAAGGAACCTAACGACGTTACCTGAACCCGAAAATTTTGAAGAAATTTCGGGACATTTAGGCATTGGTGCATAACCTACGGAACCTACGCACCCACACCGAGAAACCGTGAGATTAATTATGTAGATTTTGTTTTGAGATAGCATAGATAAAGCACCGTTAGATGAAATTGAGTAGAACTGGAAGTGATCACGTTACATTGACCATATGAAATGATATTGGAATGAACGTACGATTTAGTACAATATAATGATGCTAGGCCAGTGTGATTATATTGAAGTAAATCATGCAGAAGTTCCAATGTTACTACATGAGGGATATGAGGTGATTCGGGGAAAACTTTGGTAGGAACCACTTGAATATACGCATTATAGTCTGTTAGAAGTAGGGAAAGATAACCACTTAGCCCAGATACTGTACAAGAAGGGCCTTGATTGCAGAATTGATAAGCCGAAAATTTATTATAGATATAGACACCCTAGACACTTAAGGAAAAAGTTCTTAAATTGTAATGACCCAGAATTTTCCGACCAAATTATACTTATGAGATTAATATTTACATAAATTAAACCATACCAACATGATAAGCAATCCAAATTGTTGAGACTTGTGTTTTTGAAAAGAGTTTTACACAACGTTTGACCGTCCAATATGACCGATGATATCACGAACTATATAACATACGATAATTATACGTTTGTGTATATATATGTATTTATATATATTTAACATGATCTAAGGATGGTTTAACACCTCATTGTGTACTAATGACAATGAGTTATAAGTATATTTTGAAACTACTAACTTAAGTTTTCAAAACGATAACTATACGTAACATTCTTTGATATATATACTTATAATCTACAATGCTTATACATGTATCATATATATAATGTATTTAATCACTTTTTAAGGACTTAAATACATAAAACAGTATAAGTATATTCACAAAAGATAGCTATATTTGAATTCTCGTTCCGTTTCCTCAAGATTTCTATACGTATATCTAGGGTATATGTACCCGTATCATACCCAGCTTCTATACGTATTTACTATTGGTATATACACATCAAATCAACATCCTAATCAACATTATTACTGCCCTGGATATAAGGTAACTAGAATTTTTCAAGTAGTATGAATTATTAATAAGAAAACAAAATTAGGAATCCTTTTCGTTCTTTATAAACTAAAAACGTTTTTATAAATGAACACCATTTCTTCACTCCATTTTCTCATACCTACACCCTCATTTCTCTCTCAAAATACTCCTAACTTCATACTTGATCATCTCCAAGCATTTTTCTCATCATTTAGCTTCAATTACAAGCCTTAAACACCATAATAAAACTCTTTCAAGAACACATCAAAATAACCACCCATTTGAAGAAGTTTACTTCCAACCTTTTGATCTAACTCCACCACTCTTTGATTTCAAGATTATTTCTTATCTTTTGCAGTAATTTTGTCCAAGTAACTTGAGGTAGTAACCTTGTTCATAATATTATTCAATTCATATTCATATAGCTATCTTATTTTGTGGTATAAAATTTTAACAACAAGAACATAGTTTGAATGATTTCAAACTTGTTCACAAACTAAATAGATCCTTCTAACTTGACTTTTAAAACACTTCAAGACCTGTAATATATCATAATGATATGCTAACCTAACAAGATATAACTTGGTTTTACAAAGAACATCTTAAAAACTGAATCTACGTCGTCGGAGTGCAACCGGGGGCTGTTTTGGGTTGGATAATTAAAAACCATCTTGAACTTTGAATTGGAAGTTCATGTTCTGGAAAAATGATATTTCTTATGAATATGTTAACACATAAAAATTTCATGGTTTAACTCAAAGTGTAAGTATTTTTAGAAAAATGATCATTAAATGTTGTTTTTATGATGGAAAATGATCACTTTCATAAGTTTCACCAAAGTTTGACCTATAACCTATGATTTCGAATACAAACTAAGGTATTTTCAGTTCTTATTCTTAAAATCGATCCAAGGAAGTGGCAAGTTGAACCAACAAAAACGGAGTTGTAATGAAAAACTACAACTAAAACAAGATTGGGTATCCGAAGCTAGTTGAGCTACGAAAATATTTGGAGAAAAAGTAAATTAATCATATCTTTTCTAATTAATATGATATTTTATATATAATTACTTATGATTTGATTTTATATATTTCAGGACCACCCGTAAACAACACGAGAAGATTAATCATAAGACCTCATGATTGTACACAACACGTCATTTGACAATACGGTACTTTATGTAAGCAACACGTCATTTGACAACATGGTACTATGGGTCGAGATTAATTCTGATCAATAAGAATACGATGGGGTCTTTATTTATTTTATTTAAGCAACTAATTGTGGACCACTAACATCGGACTGCTAACTACGAACTAAGAAAATATTAAAAGTATATATATATGTAACGATTACTTAAAAAGAAAATATGTTGATATATTACATATATGGTTAGGTTCGTGATATCTATCGAAGACCAAGTCGAATTAAATACCTTCAAGGCAAAAGTGAGTTTCATTTGCTTCCTTTTTAATTGCTTTTGCAATATATATTTTTGGGCTGAGAATACATGAGCTGCTTTTATAAATGTTTACAAAATAGACACAAGTACTTAAAAATATATTCTACGTTGAGTTGTACCACTGGCATATTTCCTTGTAGCTTGGTAACTACTATTTACATGGGTATTGTAAACGCGAATCCTGTTGATAGATCTATCGGGCCTGACAACCCCAACCGGACTGAACGACCAGTATTCAACGGTTGCACAGTACTTCGTTTTGGTGACTACACTTGGTATGGTATAGTGAGATTTCATAATAAAGGGAATATGTGTAACACCCCAGCTTAACATGACCACAATATTGTCCGCTTTGCCCGCAGGCGCACGGCTTTTTCTTGGCGACCACACACGAGAAGCACTTTCCCAGGAGGTCACCCATCCTGGTAGTGCTCTCGCCCAAGCACGCTTAACTGCAGCGTACTCACACATCTGCTCTGCCTGCGGTCCCAAAATGCGTTGTGTCATTTAAGCGTGAGTATTACCTTATAATCCCATGATCACTCATGTCCGTGGGCGATGTGGGATTTTCCTAGGTTGTTACATTCACCCCCCCTTAGGGACTCATCGTCCTCGATGAGGTTTGCCCCACCACCCCCAACGATACATGAGTGGCTCTGATACCATTCTGTAACACCCCAGCTTAACATGACCACAATATTGTCCGTTTTGCCCGCAGGCGCACGGCTTTTTCTTGGCGACCACACACGAGAAGCACTTTCCCAGGAGGTCACCCATCCTGGTAGTGCTCTCACCCAAGCACGCTTAACTGCAGCGTACTCACACATCTGCTCTGCCTGTGGTCCCAAAACGCGTTGTGTCATTTAAGCGTGAGTATTACCTTATAATCCCATGATCACTCATGTCCGTGGGCGATGTGGGATTTGCCTAGGGTGTTACAATATGCGACGTTGATTAAATGTTAAGTATGGTTACCAAGTGCTCAACCACTTAGAATGCTTTACATACACTTGCGAGTGTATTATGTTTATGATTATGAAATCTTGTGGTCTATTAACATATTGAAATGATTGTTATGATAAACCTATGAACTCACCAACCTTTTGGTTGACACTTTAAAGCATGTTTATTCTCAGGTACGAATTAAGTCTTCCGCTGTGCATTTGCTCAATATAAGGACATTACTTGGAGCCGATCATCGCAATGGGACCAAATGTTGATGACTTCGTCCAGGTGGATTAGGACGGGTCCTTTCAGTTGGTATCAGAGCGGTGGTCGTAGCGAACCAGGTCTTGTATTAGTGTGTCTAACTAGTAGTTGTTAGGATGCATTAATGAGTCTGGACTTCGACCGTGTCTACATGTCAAAAGTTTTGCTTATCATTTCTAGTCAAAAATCATCTGCTTATCATCCTTAGGAAATTACCTGCTTATCATTCATAAGTCTTGACACATTTTACTGCATTTACTGTATTGATAGTGTATAGACGAATTCTTATCTTAGCATATCTGTTATTGCGAACTTTGAATGATATCTTTTCAAAGATTCTCCATAACTTACGGGATTTTGGTATTATATATACATATGTAAATTATGTATTGAAGAGTACCAAATCTAACTCATATAATCTATTCCATACCAAAAATTCATTTTCCCCATTATACAAGATGGATTCCGCATCTAGTTCGAATTCTTCAGATTCCGACAGTTATGCCGATATGAATTTACATTCGGGCTCCGAAAGCAGCGTCACCGGAATGGATCAACCAATTTCCCATCATCTATTCTGGATGAATTGGAGATGGGTTCCTAATATACTAAATCACTGAAGACAAGAAGAAGGTGATCCATTCCATCCACCAAATTACCCTCTTGGCGATGAACCTGAAGCACTTACCGGCGAACCTATTCGAAACACCATTTTTTCTCTCATTTCTAGAGTATCTCGTCACGATTATATACTATCCCATATTACAAATCTTGTTCATTCGCTCGCTCCAACCGCCAATCATCCCGGTGTACTAGCAGAAGTTAACGAACTTCGCGCTCGCGTGACGGCTATGGAGAACATGGTGCGAAGGTTGCAAACACCAGCAGCAGCACCAGCAGCATAATCAGCACCACCATCAATAACATCAACAATACCATCATCACCACTAACAAACAACATCCGCATCACACGTCTCGACATCATAATCTGTCCCACAAACATCATACGCACCATAGATACCAAGGAGTACCAACAATAATGAATGATGAAGTATTGATCCATAACTTCATTGATATTCTGCGAAGAATATGTGGTTTCAAAAAGTTTTAGAGATTTCTTATTCTAGCTCAAACCGAAAAGCAAATGAGATTAATATCATATTAACTCATTAAATTCATGATTTCATCTGAAGAAAATATATATGTATATATGTTTTCATAAAGATTGTAATTAAAAGTTCTTTTGTACAAAATATTAATGGTGAAATTTTTTTTTAACGGGTAGGTAATACCCGAGGAATAATTAGATTTCATCTTAATAAGTTACATTGTACATTCGTCAAAGCTGATTCAACAGTCATTTATTATCCTACTTACAACCACCGATATACGTATCCGTTCACTGCAGAATAACCATTTTCATTCAATTTCATATTTGGATTTTGACTTCCCAGAATCCAACAAGTGGCATATGAAGAAAACATATGACAAAATAAAATCTGTTAGAAACAAACAAATTAACTATGAAAAATTTTGTTAAGAATCCACGCTAACTGTTCCAGCTAACTGTTCCTAGCTAACTGATTACATTTTATTTATCTCAGTTTATTTATCACAATTTAATTATCGCACTTTTATTTATCGTCATTTAATTTCTGTAATTATTTTACGCACTTTAAATATCGGGACACGTATACAATGTTTTGACATATCATATCGACGCATCTATATATATTATTTGGAATCACCATAGACACTCTATATGCAGTAATGATCGAGTTCTCTATACAGGGTTGAGGTTGATTCTACAATAATATATATAGTTTGAGTTGTGATCGAGTCTGAGAGGTATACGGGTCACGACACGTATTAATTAATTCGTATATTATATATTAAACTATATATGAATTATTGGACTGTTACTGTGGACTATCGACTGTGGACTAATGACATTGGACAATTAAAATAAATTAAAATATTGATTATAACATATGAAACTAAACATTTCTTCAAGATTGCCACTTGATTTCATCTTAAACCTCATTGTATCTCGACGATTACAATCAGCGTTCAAATCTATCATGATTCTTAAAAACACCTCAATCGAGAGGATAAACCAACCGCACTTCATCTACGGAAGAAAAGATTGATGCATATAGTTATGCACCTGAAAAAAACCATCGAAAACTGAGTAAACGTTTGACACGTATCTGTTCTAGTTCCTTTGACATTGTTATTACCGAAGATCGTTTTGCAATCCCTTTTCAAAGTAGCTAATTTTGTCACAGCTCCAGCAAGTCAACTCCGACTTTTCATCCGAAACAACTTTATTATAACCGCGATATATATGCGTACTCTTTATTGTTACTGGGGAACCTTTTATATTCCACAATATTACCATCAGCGATTAATCATTCTAAAAACACAATTCTCCTGAAACTACCTCGGTTTGATAACCGATGACCCAGATCAGTTAACTTTGAAAATGCTGACGAAGCAGCATGTTGTAGATGATCTTAATGGCCAAAAGTTTGATGATAAAGAAAGGAGTGTTAGGAACGCTCGATAGAAAATTTAGTACCGAAAAGCGGATTATGTGAAACTATGAAGAAAGCCGTGGATAAATCACAAAGAATAAGTTTGCCTTCAAAGAATCTAAATGATTCTGTGCCTGCTGAAATCGTTTGCAAACATCTTATTTCTCATTCTAAACCTTCACAGACAAATCTTCTTCATCATCCATTGATATTAGAAATTCTAAGATATTCTCGTATGTTCTATTATAAATATCCTCCATATTTCTGGCGATATTTTCACAACTATTCTTATCTGAGATCATTTATCTCTCCGTAATATCTGCAACATAAAAGAAACTGTGTTAGTTTCTAAATTCTGAAACCTTCGAGTTTAAAATATGAATGTTTTGAAGTAGTGTTGGGAACTGAAGCATGGATTAGTATAATATAATGACACTTGATCAACGTCATTATATTACAGTAAGTCATGCTGAGTTTCTAATGAAGCATGATGATTCACAGTACCGTCATCATGTGCCATTTACACGACTCTTACATTCTATCTAATCTCTAAACATATCAAGAGAATATTTTTCTGGATGACTCGGTCTTCTCCAGGGTATTCTGGAAATTTAACAAATCAAAATCGTTCTATTACCATTTTCTTCTTAGAGCATTAGCTATGTTCATTTTGAATTTCATATCTACGAATTCCGGACCATTACTCGCTTGACTCGAAGTCGGGAAGAGAAAACGAAAGCATGAAGCTCCGAAAAATAATGAAGAATATAAACTTCGATAATAACCCCAAAATTACAAACCGTGTATATTGATGCAGATAGCAATATAGAGACACGGGAGAATTAGAAACACTATAAACACAAGAGTATAGTAGAAGTAAATAGATTCTTCTGGTGGTAGATGAAAAAGAAGAATGACAGATATAAAAGTTAGGAGTATATCAAGAATCAGGACTGGATGGAGCATATTGATGAATGCTTTAAAGTAAGAATCAAGGGAGAAAGAATAGAAGGTGTGAGTCGTGGAAAATAAGGAAACGAAGGGGTGAATTTATAGTGAAATATCCGACAGAGCAATCGAAACAGATTATTGCATATAATCAAAGAAGATCCTGATTTCCTTAATCACCAAAGAACCAAATCTTATTACGTAAGATTCGCTTTAAATCTCTTAAATCCCAGAAATCAATCATAACTACGTCATCGGTTAAGACGAATATATTTTACTCATCTCACTCTTTTACGATAGTCTCATTTATATTCTTCGCATAATCGAATCGTTTTATCTACATTAATCAATGATGATAAAACTCCATTATCACCTTATATTTGTCATGAAAACTTTCTTATTGTTATCCATAACAACCTCTATCAAATTTCGGGGATGAAATTTCTTTAACGGGTAGGTACTGTAATGACCCAGAATTTTCCGACCAAATTATACTTATGAGATTAATATTTACATAAATTAAACCATACCAACATGATAAGCAATCCAAATTATTGAGACTTGTGTTTTTGAAAAGATTTTTACACAACGTTTGACCGTCCAATATGACCGATGATATCACGAACTATATAACATACGATAATTATACGTTTGTGTATATATATATATTTATATATATTTAACATGATCTAAGGATGGTTTAACACCTTATTGTGTACTAATTACAATGAGTTATAAGTATATTTTGAAACTACTAACTTAAGTTTTCAAAACGATAACTATACGTAACATTCTTTGATATATATACTTATAATCTATAATGCTTATACATGTATCGTATATATAATGTATTTAATCACTTTTTAAGGACTTAAATACATAAAACAATATAAGAATATTCACAAAAGATAGCTATATTTGAATTCTCGTTCCGTTTCCTCAAGATTTCTATACGTATATCTAGGGTATATGTACCCGTATCATACCCAGCTTCTATACGTATTTACTATTGGTATATACACATCAAATCAACATCCTAATCAACATTATTACTGCCCTAGATATGAGGTAACTAGAATTTGTCAAGTAGTATGAATTATTAGTAAGAAAACAAAATTAGGAATCCTTTTCTTTCTTTATAAACTAAAAACGTTTTTATAAATGAACACCATTTCTTCACTCCATTTTCTCATACCTACACCCTCATTTCTCTCTGAAAATACTCCTAACTTCATACTTGATCATCTCCAAGCATTTTCCCCATCATTTAGCTTCAATTACAAGCCTTAAACACCATAATAAAACTCTTTCAAGAACACATCAAAATAACCACCCATTTGAAGAAGTTTACTTCCAACCTTTTGATCTAACTCCACCACTCTTTGATTCCAAGATTATTTCTTATCTTTTGCAGTAACTTTTTCCAAGTAACTTGAGGTAGTAACCTTGTTCATAATCTTATTCAATTCATATTCATATAGCTATCTTATTTTGTGGTATAAAATTTTAACAACAAGAACATAGTTTGAATGATTTCAAAATTGTTCGCAAACTAAATAGATCCTTCTAACTTGACTTTTAAAACACTTCAAGACCTATAATATATCATAATGATATGCTAACCTAACAAGATATAACTTGGTTTTACAAAGAACATCTTAAAAACTGAATCTACGTTGTCGGAGTGCAACCGGGGGCTGTTTTGGGTTGGATAATTAAAAACCATCTTGAACTTTGAATTGGAAGTTCATGTTCTGGAAAAATGATATTTATTATGAATATGTTAACACATAAAAATTTCATGGTTTAACTCAAAGTGTAAGTATTTTTAGAAAAATGATCATTAAATGTTGTTTTTATGATGGAAAATGATCACTTTCATAAGTTTCACCAAAGTTTGACCTATAACCTAAGATTTCGAATACAAACTAAGGTATTTTCTGTTCTTATTCTTAAAATTTGACTTGATCGAAGGAAGTGGCAAGTTGAACCAACAAAAACGGAGTTGTAATGAAGAAACTACGACTAAAACAAGATTGGGTATCCGAAGCTAGTTTAGCTACGAAAATATTTGGAGAAAAAGTAAATTAATCATATCTTTTCTAATTAATATGATATTTTATATATAATTACTTATGATTTGATTTTATATATTTCAGGACCACCCGTAAACAACACGAGAAGATTAATCATAAGACCTCATGATTGTACGCAACACGTCATTTGACAATACGGTACTTTATGTACGCAACACGTCATTTGACAACATGGTACCATGGGTCGAGATTAATTCTGATCAATACGAATACGATGGGGTCTTTATTTATTTTATTTAAGCAACTAATTATGGACCACTAACATCGGACTGCTAACTACGGACTAAGAAAATATTAAAAGTATATATATATGTAACGATTACTTAAAAAGAAAATATGTTGATATATTATATATATGGTTAGGTTCGTGATATCTATCAGAGACCAAGTCGAATTAAATACCTTCAAGGCAAAAGTGAGTTTCATTTGCTTCCTTTTTAATTGCTTTTGCAATATATATTTTTGGGCTGAGAATACATGCGCTGCTTTTATAAATGTTTACAAAATAGATACAAGTACTTAAAAATATATTCTACGTTGAGTTGTACCACTGGCATATTTCCCTGTAGCTTGGTAACTACTATTTACATGGGTATTGTAAACGCGAATCCTGTTGATTGATCTATCGGGCCTGACAACCCCAACCGGACTGGACGACCAGTATTCAACGGTTACACAGTACTTCATTTTGGTGACTACACTTGGTACGGTGTAGTGAGATTTCATAATAAAGGGAATATGCGACGTTGATTAAATGTTAAGTATGGTTACCAAGTGCTCAACCACTTAGAATGCTTTACATACACTTGCAAGTGTATTATGTTTATGATTATGAAATCTTGTGGTCTATTAACATATTGAAATAATTGTTATGATAAACCTATGAACTCACCAACCTTTTGGTTGACACTTTAAAGCATGTTTATTCTCAGGTACGAATTAAGTCTTCCGTTGTGCATTTGCTCAATATAAGGACATTACTTGGAGCCGTTCATCGTAATGGGAGCAAATGTTGATGACTTCGTCCAGGTGGATTAGGACGGGTCCTTTCATAAATAGGAAAAACTTTGGACTTACTTGCGGTAGAGCAATCGTTATCTCAGCTATGTAGACTCGCATGGATCCTGATTTTAGTTAGGGTATGTTTCGTCACAACGTTTTATTATCTCAAAGTTGTTTAATACTAGAGCGATAGAAACCTTATATTTAAGAACCTTAGTGTGATGACTAATAAGCCATTAACAACCATGAGAGTTACGTATTCTATAAGACAAGCTAATGGTAAGCTGGCAGAGATAGAGGAATAATTTAAGGTAGTACCTTAAAATTAACAGGTGGGTCATTGGAGATGACCTCATGCCAACAAAACTTGGAAGTTTTAAAGTAGTAGTTGGAAAGGATTAGTTACCTATGCATAAGCAGATGTTATCTGAGAAGATTGATAGAATTTTTCACGATAATATAATAAGATTTGGTTGGAATGAACCTTAAGATTAACCTAATACTCATCGAGTTAGGAAGCTTGATGTAAAAGTTGGAATGAACTTTAGGGTTAACCTAATACTCATCGAGTTAGGAAGCTTCGATGAAATAGTTGGAATGGACTGGCTTTCAAGGATGAAAGCGGAAGTTATTTATAGTAAGAAGATTATTCGTATACCTCGCGAGAATGGTGAGCCAAAAGCCATCTGGGTTACTTCAACAACCCGAGATCCCACAATGGAAATGGGAAGGGATGATAATGGATTTCATCCCGAAGCTACCGAAAACAATAGGCAGTTATGACACTATCTGGATTATCGTTGACCGCCTCACCAAATCTGCTCACTTTCTAACCATGAAAGAAACCGATACAATGGACAACGATACAGAAAGGAAATTGTATCCCGTCACTTCAGTAATTCAAATTCTATACTACCCAAGAATCTTATTTGATGTTCATTCTTACGCAACTCTGAATCCTAACTTATTCCGAGAGAATTCGTAATCTATGATAATCACACCATCACCCTTCTT